>NC_044051.1:7069273-7144273 GCF_902167405.1 Gadus morhua | reverse complement strand
CCCGGCCACGCCCCTCCCACCACAACACCTGACCAGGCCCCTCCCACCACACCACCCGGCCACGCCCCTCCCACCTCACCACCCGGCCACGCCCCTCCCTCCACACCACCTCTCATCACACCACCTCCCGGTGCGACCCCACGGTCCCCCAGCGCCTCTTCCACCCCAGGCACCACCCGGAGGGCCCCCCGCCCCCACCCAGAGCCCAGAATCCGGACCCCCCCACACCGGACACCCCCCAGAGTGAGTCCCCCTGTCGGATCAGATCCTGGATGTGGTCTTTAGACGTGAGATGGAGCAGTCTTCTTATATAACGCGCTCTCTCTCTCTCTCTCTCTCTCTCTCTCTCTCTCTCTCTCTCTCTCTCTCTCTCTCTCTCTCTCTCCCTCTCTCTCCCTCTCTCTCTCTCTCTCTCTCTCTCTCTCTCTCTCTCTCTCTCTCTCTCTCTCTCTCTCTCCAGCTCCCCAGGCCAGCAGCAGGGCAGTAAGAGGAGGAGGGCGTGTTCTGGGGACGTCGGCCCGGAGTCGTTCTACGGTGACAGTGATGGGGGCGGGGCCGGGGCTCTGGGGGCGGGTCATCTGCTCACCTGGGACCCCTACCAATCAGAGCAGTGGCATCGCCTGAGTGACGGCAGCTGTCAGGCTCTGTATGTCCCACAGCAAACACTGTCCATTCATACACCCATTCATACACACTTTCATACACACAAAATACTATTGGACCTCTAGGGTAGGAGGTAGGCCTCTAATGAGGTAGGGGCGATCTCTGCGGTAACGTCTGTCTCTCTGTAGGCCCCCTCTATCTCCACGGTAACGTCCGTCTGTCTGGTGGCCTTCTCTATCTCCACGGTAACATCCCTCTGTCTGTAGGCCCCCTCTATCTCCACGGTAACGTCCGTCTGTCTGGAGGACTTCTCTATCTCCACGGTAACATCCCTCTGTCTGTAGGCCCCCTCTATCTCCACGGTAACGTCCGTCTGTCTGGAGGCCTTCTCTATCTCCACGGTAACATCCCTCTGTCTGTAGGCCCCCTCTATCTCCACGGTAACGTCTGTCTCTCTGCAGGCCTCTCCTATCTCCACGGTAACGTCCGTCTGTCTGTAGGCCGCCTCTATCTCCGCGGTAACATCCCTCTGTCTGTAGGCCCCCTCTATCTCCACGGTAACGTCTGTCTCTCTGCAGGCCTCTCCTATCTCCACGGTAACGTCCGTCTGTCTGGTGGCCTTCTCTATCTCCACGGCAACATCCCTCCGTCTGTAGGCCCCCTCTATCTCCACGGTAACGTCCGTCTGTCTGGAGGACTTCTCTATCTCCACGGTAACATCCCTCTGTCTGTAGGCCCCCTCTATCTCCACGGTAACGTCCGTCTGTCTGGAGGCCTTCTCTATCTCCACGGTAACATCCCTCTGTCTGTAGGCCCCCTCTATCTCCACGGTAACGTCTGTCTCTCTGCAGGCCTCTCCTATCTCCACGGTAACGTCCGTCTGTCTGTAGGCCGCCTCTATCTCCGCGGTAACGTCTCTCTCTCTGTAGGCCGCCTCTTCTATCTCCACGGTAACGTCTCTCTCTCTGCAGGCCTCTTCTATCTCCACGGTAACGTCTGTCTCTCTGCAGGCCTCTTCTATCTCCACGGTAACGTCTGTCTCTCTCCAGGCCTCTTTTATCTCCACGGTAACGTCCGTCTCTCTGCAGGCCTCCTCTATCTCCACGGTAACGTCCGTCTCTCTGCAGGCCTCCTCTATCTCCACGGTAACGTCCGTTTGTCCGCAGGCCCCCCCTGGCGTTCCACGTGGAGACGGACAAGGGCTTCTTCTACTCGTCGGCTGACGAGGCCTTCGTGTGCCAGAAGAAGAACCACTTCCAGGTCACGGTCCACATAGGCGTGGCCGGGGAGCCGCGCTACGTTGCCATGGACAACGGAGCGCAGCCAGTCAGCCGCTTCCAGGTCAACGTTTTCGGAGTGAAGGTGAGGAAGGCCTACCGGTCTGCCTTGACACACACACGATAAGGAGCCTTGTCACCTTATCGTGTGTGTGTGTCTGTGTGCGTTGTTTACGTGTGTTTAGGGATGTAACGGTTACCGGTGTAACGGTAATCGCCGATAAAAATGTTGCAATAACAATTACCATTTTCATTTCAAATAAAATTATTATCTCGGTGGATAACCGCGCCCGCGGTGTGGAAACCGTGTGCTTAAATCCTTCCCAACGCTTCATCAGAGTCTCCTGAAGTTGCCGCGCAGGCGCACTGTGTAGCCCACAACAGAATGTTTTTAAGTTTCTTGAAGTTGGAATCATGGCAGAAGGTATTTGAATGATAATGGAAGATCTGTCAATCAAGAACCCCCCACGCACGCACGCACACACACACGCACCTCTGATACACACACACACAATGACACAGGGGGAGGCTTTTATGATTTGTATGAAGTCAATCTGTTTAATTCACCAGCTTAGGCCGATCACTATTTATTTATTTATTTATTTTACTGAACACAGCCTGCATGACGGTGAACTAGACACCTCAAAAAATAACTTTACAACTTATTTGTTACCAGCATTCGTACTGTTGATCAGCAGAGAAATAGTCCACAAAAGACGTTGACGTCGCTTAGCAACCGAGGACGCTGGGGTTTTAACTATATTTGTGTGTTTGTGTGCATGTGTGTGTGTGTGTGTGTGTGTGTGTGTGTGTGTGTGTGTGTGTGTGTGTGTGTGTCTGTGTGTGTGTGTGTGTGTCTGTGTGTGCGTGCGTGTGCGTGTGCGTGTGTGTGTGTCAGCAGGAGGCTAGCACCCAGCAGGTGACGATAGAGCAGTCTCAGGCTGACCGCAGCAAGAGGCCGTTCAACCCCATCATGTAGGTCACCATGACAACCCTCCTACATCACACACATATGTGTATATATATGTACACAGTATACAGTATATATATATGTTAGATGGATGCATGGCCTTACGGCTGATTGTGACTCCAGGATCGGTCTCCCTGGCAACAAGATCACCAAGGTAACCCTGGGACGACTGCACTTCAGCGAGACGACCGGCAACAACATGAGGAAGAAGGGACGACCCAACCCCGATCAGAGGTGAGAGAGAGAGAGAGAGAGAGAGAGAGAGAGAGAGAGAGAGAGAGAGAGAGAGAGAGAGAGAGACAGAGAGAGAGAGAGAGAGAGAGAGAGAGAGAGAGAGAGAGAGAGAGAGAGAGAGAGAGAGAGAGAGAGAGAGAGAGAGAGAGAGACAGAGAGAGAGAGAGAGAGAGAGAGAGAGAGAGAGAGAGAGAGAGAGAGAGAGAGAGAGAGAGAGAGAGAGAGAGAGAGAGAGAGAGAGAGAGAGAGAGAGAGAGAGAGAGAGAGAGAGAGAGAGAGAGAGAGAGAGAGAGACATTGACACATTCTCGGGATACAATTCAGAGATTTTCAAAAACATCTGTGTTCCTATGTGTGTTCCTACATGTGTGTGTCTGTGTGTGTACCTTTGTGTGTACCTGTGTGTGTGTTCCTGTGTGTGTACCTGTGTGTGTACCTGTGTGTGTATCTGTGTGTGTGTACCTGTGTGTGTGTTCCTTTGTGCGTACCTGTTTGTGTATCTATGTGTGTGTTCCTTTGTGTGTACCTGTGTGTGTACCTGTGTGTACCTGTGCAGGTACTTCCAGATGGTGGTGGGCCTATACGCGACCGTGGAGAACCACAGCGTCCTGCTGGTGGCGCTACGCTCCGAGAGAGTCATCGTCCGGGTGAGAGTCACCCCAGGGTGCCCTGAGTCAGGAGACACCTTCTGATTGGCCCACCCCAGGGTGCCCTGAGTCAGGAGACACCTTCTGATTGGCCCACCCCAGGGTGCCCTGAGTCAGGAGACGCCTTCTGATTGGCCCATCCCAGGGTGCCATGAGTCAGGAGACGCCTTCTGATTGGCTCGTCAGGAGACGCTAAAACAACCCTAAATCAATACAGATAGCCTGCTTTGAAAATACTTTGGTTCACACAGGCATACCAGCAAAGCATTACGGATTAGAGGAAGTAATTAGCCGTTGACACAAAAATTTGAACCTCTTTTTGATAAACAGAAAACAGTTGATCAAATATATAAATTCTGAGCTCCAACTCTGCAGTGGGAGCCTAGAAGACGCTCAAGTTACTCAAACGTACGCAACTTCTAAAATAAGAAGTTGCCGTTTTAACAAGTTACTCAAACTAACACTGCTTCTTAAATCTCTCTCCGTGTCCACCGGGCTTTTAAACACACTCTTAAACGGGTTTCATCCCCGCAGGCGTCGAACCCGGGGCAGTTTGAGATGGACAGCGACCCCCTGTGGCAGCGGGGGGCGCAGCAGGAGGCGGTTGTGTGTCAGGGCCGCGTGGGCATCAACACCGACGCCCCCGACGAGGCGCTGGTCGTCTGCGGCAACGCCAAGGTCATGGGCGTGGTCATGCACCCGTCCGACAGCCGCGCCAAGGAGAACATCCAGGAGGTGAGCCGACCGCCGGTCCGAGAGGACGTGTAGTGCTGGAGCCTTCCAGAGTCTTTGGGGAAACCATGACAACTGAGTCGAGATGCATTCTAACTGCTACCTGGGCGGGTCATGGCAGTCATGGTTGCGTTGTTGTGGTTTCAAAAGGTTCTAGATGGTTTCCCCAGCTAACAAACCAGACAGAGACAGAGACCGACAGAGAAAGAGACAGAGGCCGACGAAAACTGACGGTGACGTTTTGCTGCATCTGTCTGTAGGTGAGCTCAGAGGACCAGCTCCGGAGAATCGCCCAGATGAGGATAGTGGAGTACGACTACCGGCCGGAGTTCGCCTCCAGGATGGGCATCGACCACCTCCACCAAACAGGTACACTCTCCACTGAACAGGTACACACTCAAACAGGTTGTCACTCCAACAGGTGCTCACTCCAACAAACAGATACACTTCACTGTGCAACGCCTTTCCCAAGGAAGGAGTTGAGGAGTTTGAATGGGCTTTTGGAACTTCAGATCTCCTGATTGATCCCTACTATTGGCGGTGAAACAGGATGTGTGTCCATGTGATATGTGGACGTGTCTCCATGCGACTCGTCTCCATGTGACTTGTCTCCATGTGTTTACGTGTCACTTTGTGACGTGGGGTTCTGGCGTTTCAGGGATCATAGCCCAGGAGGTGAAGGAGCTGCTCCCAGCAGCCGTGACGCAAGTGGGCGACATCATCTGCTCCGATGGAGAGACCATCCCCAGCTTCCTGATGGTGGACAAGGTAGGTCAGAGGATCTGAACTGTCCCCCTCCCGAAACCAAAGAGTCTTGACTTCCTAACCTTTCTGTTAAGGGGAAGTAGAGCGAGTGGACCCATATGCTCGACACAGATTGAGGCTGACACACAGAGTAAATGATAAGGGTTTTCACTGAGGGCAACAAATAAGTAAAGGCATGGAATGGGTCCAGGGGCTTGATGGCAGGAGGGTAGTCGGACAGGCGAGGGTTCGGGTTTCATTTAAATGGCAGATATTCTCTCATCCCCCCAGGAGCAAATCTTCATGGAGAACGTGGGAGCGGTGCAGCAGCTGTGTAAGCTGACCGATAACCTGGACAGTCGGATCCAGGAGCTGGAGGGCTGGAACAGCAGGCTGGCCAAACTCAAGAGTCTGAGCGGTAGCCTGCGGTCTAAGGGGTGAGAGGGCAGGAGGGCAGGAGGGCACCAGGAAGGGCCTTCCTGGACCATCAGACTCAAGAGTCTGATGGTCAGAACTGGACTCAAGAGTCTCAGGGTCACAGCCGGACTCAAGAGTCTCAGGGTCACAGCCGGACTCAAGAGTCTGAGGGTCACAGCCGGACTCAAGAGTCTGAGGGTCACAGCCAAGGTCAGCGTCGGCTTAGCTCAGGAGGTAGAGCGTCTTGACATGTAACCGAAAGGTTGTTAGTCCGATCCCCGGCTCCTCCTAGCGAGAGTGTCAGGTTGTCGTCATCGGTGTGTGAATGCGTGTATGAACCGTTGTAGGCCGTTGATGTGTGTATGTAACCAAGAAGGAGCCAAGATGGCCGCCATAAGGCCTGTGGAGCAGGACTTAAGGGGGGAAGTAGGAGATTGGTTGCGTGACCTTTTATAATGTTAACTTTTATTGTTTTACACAGAAAAGCAACAACACATCCTAGTGTGTCCCCCAGCCCCCCCAAAAACAAGTCCAGCCCCGTCATGCCTGGGAAGGTAAAGGGTACACACACACAAATTCAAACACATAAACACACACAAGCATGCAAAGACATAAACACACGCAAACACATATACTTTTAAAGTTCTTCAACTCATGTGCATATTAACACTCTCTCTTGTGTCCGTCTGTTTGACTCTCTCTCTGTTTGTTTGCGTGTGTCTTTCTGTCTGTATGTCTGTGTGTGTGTATGTGTGTGTACGTGTGTGTCTGTGTGTGTGTTTCCTTCCGTCCGTGTGTGTATGTCTGTATGTCCGTCTGTGTAAGTGTGTCCATCCGTTGCTGTGTGTGTCCATGTGTGTTTGTGTGTGTGTGTGTGTGTGTGTGTGTGTGTGTGTGTGTGTGTGTGTGTGTGTGTGTGTGTGTGTGTGTCTGTATTTGTGTTCATCCGTGTTTGTCTGCAGGATAGCAGGATGTGTTCGCATCCCAAGGCGTTCAAGGCCAGCGTCTACACTCTGTTGACCACCATGGCCCTCTGGTGAGGATACAGGAAGTGACCTCCGGCTCACCATTCTGCATTTGTGAATATATATATATATATAGTGTATATACTGCTCATGTGGGTGCATGGTTGTGTGTGTGTGTTTGTCTGTGTGTGCGGGTGCATGTCTACAGTGTGATCGCTATAACAGCTCTGTACCTGTTGACGCTAGGCGAGAAACAATCTGACTTCCCTGATGACAGGTAACGATCACACACACACACACACACACACACACACACACACACACACACACACACACACACACACACACACACACACACACAGACGCACACAAACATACACACAAACAAAAAAACACAGACGTACCCACACACACACACACACAAACACAGACACACGCACACACAAACAGCTGCACACACTAAAAAATAAATAACATTCGAGAAAGATTAGAAGATTAAAGGTTGGGTATGGGATTTGCGAAACGCCAGCAGATTTTGAAAATACACAGCTCAAATGGTCCTACCCCCTCTCCTTCAACGCTGACTCTGACTCCCCCATTCCAAGTACATGGACGCGCAATCATGCACGAGCGAACTCAGATGCGCGAGAGCGAGCCATTAGCTAGTTAGCTAGCTCCAGTAGCTACCGCAGGATAACAACAAACAGAAGCTTGCTCTGGGTCACAAGCTTTGAGTACGTGCACGAAGGGGTCACGCGCGAGGGGAGGGGGAGTGCAGTACGACCGTTTGATTGACGTACTTACTGTCCAATGCCTCTCGGTGGGTCTGGAAATCATTGGCTGTAGTTTTTCGAGCCCTGGCCGTTCCACAGATGATTGACTTTTTTAATTTTCATGTCAGTACTTCTAACTCAGTGGCTGTAAGTGGGTTATGATAAGGATTTCAAGTAATTTTGCAAAAATGGCCAAAAAAGAGAATTCCATACCCAACCTTTAACCAACTGCACTACTAATGTGTGTTTTCGTGTCTTTGTGTGTGTGTGACCTCCCTGGACAGTGGCAATGCGTTTCCTGTTGGGACCACCGCTGCTTCAACCCCAGGTCTGCTGCCCTCCCTCTCCTCCGTCATCTCCCCCACGACCTTACTCCCCCCATGGGGAGGGGTTAGTATTAGAGGACTTCCCCCATTGGCTAAAACACGGGCTCCTGCAGGCATACCATCCTCTGATTGGGGTCACCTGTCCTCCGTTTAGTCAACTGAATTAACTTCACCTTTACTAAGTGGAGGACAGGTGAGTCATCAGCCTCTACAGCAGGGGACAGGATAGCCCCATCAGCCAATCAGAGGTCAACGTGCCTGCAGTAGCAAGTGTTCACCTCTAGGGGGCGGCCAAGCCGTTCAGAGGTCAACATGCCTGAAGTAGCACGTGTTCACTTCTAGAGGGCGTCCCAGCCAATCAGAGGAATTTTCATAACCCTTTTTTCCTACTCTTTTTTATATACAATAAGGCCTAATGTTTGCTTGTCATTCTGCCAAAATATATATATTTTTTCTGGGCAATAGTATTTATAATTGCCCTTGTTTTTTTTCACATTTTGTGACTGCTGTTTCGAAAAGTTGTGCATTCTTAAAGTTGACCTACTTACTCTCAATTCTGCTCGTATTTGTCAGACCAGACCAAATACAAACACAATTTACGGGTCTTGGTATGCAGGCAGAAGACTGGCGATAACACGCAGGGACACACATCAATTAAATTCCTGCTGTTAGGCCTTCACTAGTTATCTTCACACACATTAAAACAACCCCCACCTTCCAGCGACCAACCCCCCCTTAACCCACTGGCCCCCGGACGTGAGCTTCTGCGATCTGCTATACTGCGACGAGGTGTTCTGCTGCCCCCTAGAGCCCAGCGGCGGCAGCGACATGAACGACACGTCAATCACCAGCACCGAATCTCCGCAAAAAGACCCCTGTCTGGGAGGTGAGAGGGAAAAGAACAGAAGTAGTATATATGGTATTCTGTTGTGGTCCTCCCGCGAGCTCAGCCTCTCCTCAGATCCCATCCTTTCAGGCTCTCCCCAGAGCTGCTCCCTCAAGTCTTCCCTGGCTCTCAGTCAGAGCTACGTAGTTACCGTGTGTTCCCTTATGTGGAGACATGCGTCTCCCTGTTTCCTCTGAGACAAGAACATTCCATGCTGGCCATATAGCTGGAGACTCAGTTTAGTGAGCCTCTTTAGTGAGTCGACCACGATGGTAGCATAGAGCATCTGCACTGGGGTTTACGGGAGAGTCCGGCCTTGGTAACTCAATGTATGGCTCTACACTTTTTCTAATACGTATAGCAAGATAATGGTTATAGATTTCCTTTAGAAATTCTCCAAAGATTTCACAAGTCATGATGAACGCAAGTACATAATGATATTACCATAATTTGAACGCATGACACTATTCAGACAAAAGTTTGAATGCCTGAGAACAGAGTATTAGGATTCAATTGTAAGTTCTTTTTTAACCCTCTGCTAACTGTGTGTTCATGTGCCCCTTGTTTTACTAGAGGATGGACAGAAGCTGTATGACCAGCTCAAGTTCGCCAGAGACTGTGAGTTTTACTTATCGTTTGGTGGAGGAAAAGAGTTTGAGTTGAATTCAGAGAACTGGATATGGAACTAAATATATATTAGTTTGAACCACCCAGCAGGGAATATGTTTTAGTATGATTGGAAATGTCAATCCACAAGGTAAACATTTGATTTACAAAATAAAACTTCAAATGAATCGTAAATGTTTGTTTAAATGGTAAAAGGAGTCTTCAATTTTCTGGTTGAACCGTAGTATTCAGGAAAAGATTTAGTTTTTACTAGAGCTGTCAGTTAAACGCGTTATTAACGGCGTTAACGCAAACCAAATTTAACGGCGTTAATTTTTTTATCGCGCGATTAACGCAATTATTTTATAAAAAAAAAAAAAAAAAACTTTTTTTTTTTTTTTTTTCTTTGGCTCAAAACAAAGAAGCAGTAGCCTGACTGCTATGTTCAAATGACATTTGTTCAAAGCAGTCGTTTAATTGCACTATAGGCTCTTTTTTTGTATCGTCCTGTTTTGATCAGTGTATATGCCAATGTTGTTATCATTAAAAATCATTTGCACAAGGCAAGCCGATGCACTTCACCATGTTGATAAGAGAATTAAAATGAGAAGAATTATGGGACAAAAAAAATCAAGGGATATTTAGCATAGAAAAAGAATTTGTGATTAATCGCGATTAATTAGAGTTAACTATGACATTAATGCGATTAATCACGATTAAATATTTTAATCGCTTGACAGCTCTAGTTTTTACATTTACATACATTCGCTACAACACCAGACCTGTTTAGAACTATACTGGATAATATAAATATAAAATCACATCAGAGTTTGGTGACAAACAATGCATCACAGGTTGATTCAAATCATGTTCTTTTTTATATCCTGAACTTAATTAAGTTAAGTTCTTTGTGTCCGGCCTACATTTGAGAGATAGTGGTAGTTTTAAGTAAGGTCCCGTAAACGCAATGAACACGAGGATCCCCCCCCCCCTCCCTCCTGTTGTTTAGGGACCAACACCTCCATTCAAAGCTTCGTCATCAAGGAGAACCAGCAGGTGATTGACAGCCGGTACCTGGACGGGACCAGCTGTGGGTGAGTAGGCCTGCAGGCGACCACACAGCTAGCTAACAGCTAACGTCGCTTAACGCCTTCACAGCTAACTAAAGTCGTTTAGAGCTCACAGCTAACTAACGTCGTCAGCGCTCACAGCTAACTAACGTTGTTTGGCGCTCACAGCTAACTAACGTTGTTTAGCGCTCACAGCTAACTAATGTTGTTAGCTCTGTCGAGTGTTCACAGGTTTAAATATGAGGGCTGTGGGAGAACCTTCAGTCTCACTAGGTGGGATGTCTTCTCCTGACCGTCGTCTAGGAGAGGTGTTCCCTATACTGGTTTCTCATTGGCACCGGGGCTAACCTCTGTACGTGTTAAGAGATCCACAGCAAAGCTCGGTGGAGGAAGACTCTGGTCTATGTGTCCAACAAAGGTCTCTTGGTTAAGCCCCTCTGAGGTTAAACTAACTTTAGGCTATTCGCCTTTCGATCAAACTCTGGGGTGTCTCTTACCCCCAGTCCCTGTGGGCCACGAAGCGGGGAACAAGGCTGAACCTATTCGTATTGCCTCAATCTCCGGACTAGTCACCATCAACCCTTTTGTATCATGCGCCACTTACCGTGTGTGGGAAGGCTGGAAGAGCTTTGGGTGGTCGGTCTTGCGTCTGTGCCGGAAAACCGGATCAGTCAACGAGACACTGATATAATCTTCCTATACAACACGTAGTAAGGTCGTTTTATTAAGATGGACAACCGTTTAAACAATACTAGAAAGTGTGGTCGTAGGAAGAGTCTCCTCTACTAACGAGGTATAATATCCTCTATATGTTGAGGTTGAAGTACTAAAGTAATTTCCCTTATTTCAGGATGATACTGAGTAAGGCTTTTTCCTCGTGTGAGGTCCTCGTATGAGGTCTTCCTCCTTGTGTAAGGTCCTCGTAAGAGGTCTTCTTCCTTGTGTTGGGTCCTCGTAAGAGGTCTAAGGCCTCTTCTTCCGGGTCTGATAGAGTCAACGAGTGAGTCTGTCAGACGGTGAGGGCAGTGTTGCGATAAGCTAGAGTCTGACGACAACGTGCGGGCCGCACTAATACTAAACATTGATGTCAAGTAGGGGGCCACAAAATATCATCCCGCGGGCCTCAATTGGCCCCCGGGCCGCGAGTTTGAAACCCCTGCTCTATATATACTAGTCACCAGCTGGCGTGTGCTTGCGAAGGCAGCCGTATGCGTCGTTGCAGTGAAGCCATATCCTGTTAATCAGGGATGTTCAGCAGTTCAATAGAATCCATATATGGTAAGGCTGCATAAAGCGGAAGTCCTGCCCTTAATTGGGCATAGGGAAGCTCGGGGCTAGGTGAGTCATGGTGTGGCCCCGGGCTTACAACAGCGCTCACAGCTAACTAACTAACTCTGTTTAACACAATACCGGCTAACTAACATCGTTTTAATGCTCACTCTGCCTCTCTAACGAATAAATAATAATTATTAATGAAGATACAAAACCCATATTTTGCTGAGTGTGAGGGGGCGGCCCTAATCGCCCCGCCACCCGGTTCAGACTCTGTGTGTTCTGCTCCCCAGACCGGGATGGGTCAGCTTCAAGGTCCCCATCAGCCAGTACGTCCCGCTGAACATGAGGATCAGCCTCCTGATGAGGTGAGTCCCGCCCGCCTGACTGTCTGACCGCCTGACTGTCTGACCGCCTGACTGTCTGACCGCCTGACTGTCTGACCGCCTGACTGTCTGACCGCCTGACTGTCTGACCGCCTGAATGTCTGAACGCCTGACTGTCTGAACGCCTGACTGTCTGAACGCCTGACTCTCTGACTGTCTGCTCGCCTGACTGTCTGAACGCCTGACTGTCTGACCGCCTAACTGTCTGAACGCCTGACTGTCTGAACGCCTGACTCTCTGACTGTCTGCTCGCCTGACTGTCTGAACGGCTGTCCAGCCCGGTGGAGATGCGTTTCCTTTTTGTCTCTGTGGTATTAACTAGTTAACTTTAACAATTAAGTCAGTCTAAGTGAATTGAGAAAGATAAAGATAGCTGGATACCGAGAGATTACAGATTCCCCCTTGTTTTGAAGGGGTAAGGGGAAGGGGTAAGGGGCAGAAATGTGATTGGATTGATAGGCCCAATCACAACATACAAGGGTGAGTTCGCCCTGCGTCTCCCTATGAGCTCGGCAAGGAGGAGTCCAAAGCATTGGGAAAAGCAAGGACTTCTTATACAGTATGGTCAGGACGCTGAGAGCCGCTCTGCCCCCCATAGAACTAGTGTTGGTTAACGATATGGTAAAGTATCGGTGAACCTCCTCAGGATGTAATAAAGGGGGACGTAGCCGTGCCGTATCAGTTGAAGTCCTGGCTTCTTCACCTTCCCGATGGGTTCAAGAAAACAGGCCTCATACCATACAAACGGCCGTCAGAGAAACTGAATGGAAAATATTTCTTTTCCATCAGTGTGACGAGTGACACAGATTTCCCTCGGAGTGAGGTCCTTCTCTGTCTCTGCTCTGTTCCACACTGGTTCCAGTCACGTAGAGGATGCTGCTGCCCCCCCTAAACCCTGTCCCTCTCTCTCCCACCAGCTCCACAGAGCTGCTGGTGGTGCACCTTTGTGAGGTGGAGGAGTCTGCGTCCTGCACGCTTCTGCTGGACATGGACATGTTGACAGGCACCCGATACCCCTCCAACACCCAGGTAACGCCCCGGAGCTCCCCGGGCACTCCGTTCCCTGCCCCGCCCTGCCTCTGGTGTGCGGTGTTACTTAAGGTCTTCAGAGTGGAAGCACTCCATCCAGGGAGTCACACTCTCCGACTCGATTGGTTTAGTCTGGGCTGAAGACACCCATGGTATGACAACTTCGTGCCTCTTCCTCTGTGCGTGTGCCTCCATCCACTTTGTGTGTGTGTGTGTGTGTTTGTGTGTGTGTGTGTGTGTGTGTGTGTGTGTGTGTGTGTGTGTGTGTGTGTGTGTGTGTGTGTGTGTGTGTGTGTGTGTGTGTGTGTGTGTGTGTGTGTGTGTGTTTGTGTCTCCAGGGCGTACATGAGTGGCCTCTCCACGTGGCTCGTCTACAGCACAGCTCCTATCACTTCAGGTCCACTGTGGCGGTAAGAACCCAAACATACTGTAGCACCACTACTAGTAGTAACACACAACAGACTATTACTAACACACAACTGACTACTTACAACAGACTACTTGCACACAACTGACTACTAACGCACAACAGACTATTACTAACAATTCAAATATATTTAGATGCAACCACTATTACTAGTACACAAATAAAACAAACTAACACCTAACCTAATAGTACTAATACACACTAATATATGTCACTAACACCAAATGAGACCCCAGAACATCGTAACATTAAGGCCCTGCTGTTGCAGAACCAAACACGAATGAACACATGAATGCTCTATATCCCTTGTGGACTGGTGATATTCACTCAAACTCCTCCTCCTCCTCTCAAGGGCCAAGCAGACTGCAATACTGACCGCCACTCAGCCGGGGCCCTCTTCACAGACTACCACTTCCACTTCTACAGACACTGCACCTACTGACACTCACACACACACACACACACACACACACACACACACACACACACACACACACACACACACACACACACACACACACACACACACACACACACACACACCTCTTTCACTTCTACAGACACTGTACAGACTGACTGACACACACACACACACACACACACACACACACACACACACACACACACACACACACACACACACACACACACACACACACACACACACACACACACACACACACACACCCCACTCACCTCTACAGACACTGTACAGACACACATCCACGTCAATAACTGTATGCTTAGATTGTATTGTTCGTGTCTGTAGGAATTTTAATTGGTTTAAAACGACAGCCTTTCGAAGATGATTGTGAATGTGTCTCCCTTTCGAAATCACTGACATCTGATCATGGTAACTAGATGTATTGATTGAAACTTTGATTAAAAATATCTGAAAAAAATTATTGTTTTTGAATATTTGTATTTCCATACGGTTTTGATGTTTTAACATGTGCGCGCGCCCACACACGCACACACGCACAGACACGCGCACACACACACACACACACACACACACACACACACACACTTCTTTACTCAGGAATGTGCTGAATTGGTCGGGGAGCGGGGAAAACAGAGGGCCAAGCAAAACAGGAAACAGGCTAAATGTAATTGAGGTCGCATCTTGAACCCTGCAGAACAGGGGTTGAATTTTACAAGAGGAAAACAAGAGACGAGACAGAAACCCAGATTAAATGACCCAGGAGCAAGCATGGACAGGAGGGTGGAGTTGGATGTGAGCCCAGATGAAAGAGATGAATCGATGAGTGAATTGTTGTCCAGTTTTTACGGTGCACTGAGAATAAACCCTCAAGCGAATGGTCTGCACCTCTTTTGAAACTAGTTTGATTAGGTTATATATTAGGACAGGTTGTCTGATTAAGTTATAGAGTAGGGATAGTTGTGTGGTTAAGTTATAAAGTAGAACAGGTTGTGTGATTGAGGTTATACAAGTTGGTGGATCACTCCCCACCAAATAAATACAAAATAACAAATTGCATGCAAATGTCATGTATTTTAATTTAACACAACGATGACGTAACATAAAATATCTATGTAAAAGCAGTGGGATCACAGTGCCGTTGTCGTCAAGAGTAAACATATACATTCAGTCTGAGTTATTGCAAAGATAAGTCCTACTTGCAGCTTCCCTTTGCCCCCCCCCCCCCCCCCCCCCCCTTGTAATAGATAGCTCTGATTGTGTTCTCTGGGCTCTGACATTATGCACATTATGAATAAATGTAATTACACAATAACAGCTTGGACTTCAATGGTTGAAGTCCAACCATTTACGTTTTCTGCAAAGCAATTGCAAGTCCATTCACAAAAAGTGAGGTTTATAAAAAATAAAATTAAAATGTATAATGCCCAAGCGACAGAACTGATTTTTAACGATGTTTTAAGATATTAATGTCAGTGAGTATTAAAAAACACACCTTTTTTTTCAATTACGACAAATGTTGGAAAGAAGTTTAATGCATAACATATTTGCCCTCTTATAGTATTGAACAATTTAAATGTATATACAATGATAAAATTTAAATCCCCACAATATAGTCCAAGTACTGCATAACATTCTAATTTTGAAAATGGCCGACACTTTCGGCCATTTTCAATGGCCAGCGCTTTGGATTCGAGGTAGAAAAAGGTTGTGCTACCACTGGCTCAACTGCTCAACCTCGGAAGGACTCGACAGCCTAGGCTTTCTGGAAACTAGAAACAAAAAGGGGAACAAATATACCATCAGAGCCTCGAAACAGGCGCTATTTATTTATTCCAACACATTGGTCTGTTTATTGAAAGACGAAGTGGTACTTTTCCTGCTTACGATTCCTGCTCTTCTGGGTCTAAAACCACTTCGTTAAAAAAGCAACAACAAAGCCGAGTAGTTTGAAAAGCACTGCCGGTTAACAGATCCCGGCCTCCTTTTTATCCTCACAAACAAAGTTGTCTCTCATTTGACGTGTCTGCCCACGGCCGGTTAGTCATAAATTCCTTTAAGCTTGTGGTCAACAACTGGCGTCGTGGCGAGTTCTAACTTACGCGTTGACCCCAGGCTCCCTGGCACCGTGTCCAGCCTTGGATTAGAATCCAGAGGCTTTTTAGATGCTTTCTACTATTAGATATAAACGCCTATTAATAATCATGGTTTGCAATGCAATATAATCGTTAATTTCTTCCATATATCCTCCCTTTTGGGATTGTTAAGATCCCAACTTCCCTTTTTACTTAAACTATCAATAAGACTACGTGCCAGGTCTTTGGACCAGACAAGCACTACATGTTATCCGTAAAAAACCTTCAAGCATTTTGAGGGCTTTTAACATTTTTTTTTGGTAAAAAAGATTGACCAAATGTACTATGTTAGGTAAACATTTTGAGCCCTGCAATTCGTTCATATGGAACCATAAAACCTTCTAAATCATAACAACACAATGTTCCACATTCTATCAAATGTGTACCTAGAATTCCCACATAGTATTCATAACATAATATTTTCAGCATGCATTGAAAATCAGCATTTCAGAAATATGTGACATAATAATATACTCAAAAGATGGCTCTGGAGATCCTCATGTATTGGTGAGCTGGATACATGTGGGGGGTTTTGGACATTGTCGTAGTTGCTGCTCCTGTTCGCAGTCATCAGGCCCTGGAGCCCATGAGTCCAATGTCCATTTGTTCACTCCGTCTGCAAAGGGTATGGCTCACATGGAGAGGTCACCAGTTTGACCTAAGACCTCCTCCTGGTGTCCGATTCTCACAGTCCGCTCTCCTCTCTAGTTTCAATCTGATCTATCTCCCCTTAGGGCTTCCTCTCCCACTCATCCGACTCATCTATGCCAGTCACCATGAGGGCCATCTCCTTAGAAAGCCTGGATGCTATCACATATCTGACTATCGGAATACAACAGCAGAAAATCAATCCTACCACTGTTAGTACTATCAAAAGCACTATACCTATTTTGGCTAGGACCATCCCCCACATACCAAACCTTGTTTCTAATCATCCAAACACACCCTGGTCATGGCCTGCATTATCCTTTAACTCCTTTCTTAAACGTTATAGGTTATACATCGCGAGTGTGAATGATCCATCTGGAGCAGTATTATTTGGGATGAAGGTACAGCACATTTCACCTACAAGAGCAAAAACTCCTCCCTTTTCTGCTAAGAGCCAATCTAAGGCCTGTCTGTTCTGCCAAGCCACAGCGCCTGTGGCTGTCAGTTGTTTTCCTAAAGCGGATAAAGCATCATCCGTGTAGTTGATAAACCTTTGATGATTGTAAAAAATGTAATTGATCCATTCCGCATTATTGCGGAATTCCGATTGCTGGCAGTAGTGCCTCAAATCCTGCTGCTATTTCACTTCGTGCCTTGGATTTATTGGGTATGCCTCTGGGTTGTCCTATTTTATAAATTTTTATGTTCTCTTCTGGTTCATATGCTCTTTTCCGCCTGTTTAGGTTATTCATTTCTGAGTTACCGACAGCATCATTTATTGATGGTAATATTGCAATCTCTGTAACCACTTGCACTTTTGCGCATCTACGTCTCCACGTCTCAGCAAGTATGGGACGAAAAATGTTATTGCCACAGAGCCAAAACTGATCTGCCACCACTCTGTCCTGGCTTACGAATGCCCTAGCTCTCCACAACATTTCCATATAGTTCTCTCTAGACTTCTGCCGAGAGCCTGGTAAAAGCTGAACAATTTTGATCGCAGGTGGTTGACCTGACAGTCGTTTCCCGTCGATATCGAATAGTGTGACATTCCAAATTATTTTACATTGTTCCTACTACCTACATCGTTGGCATCGTTTTGATAACATTCTAATCCCTCTTCAATATGAAATTTTGTTTTTATTTATACCACCTATTTTCTTTTGCTTGTCTGAACAACCGGTCTGCCGTCCTTACCCTAATGCGTCCATAGGGGTCAGGTTTATATAGTTGTAGGGTTCTTGCTGTTGAGTGGCGACCAATACTTTCAACATCCTTTTCATCCTCAGGAATGTTTGTCTGCTCTACAAGAGTCTCTTCAAGAGACATAGGTGTCGATGTTAAGATTCCAACCGCAATAGTTTCGGATGTGAAAGTCGATATTGCGATCTCATTTATCATAGTTTCGGAATTGACCATTGTTATTGCGGTTGCCAGGGTTTCTATGTAATTCTCTTTTGGCATTATTTTTGGGGTCACCTCTACTTCTGCCATCCTTGTTGTTAGTCTTATCTTACTCTGAACAGTAGCTGCTGTACCATTTGTTGCTAGTTTGTTTATTGGCTCACTCATGATTGTGGTTTTCTTCTCGAATTGGAGTTAGACTAGTGGTTGCTAGTATTGTTGTTTCCTCTCTAATATAAGTTACATTAGTGACTGAAGGTTGTGCTAAATCCCTGATATCAGAAGTTTCATTAATCTTAGTTGCATCTAGAGTCGAATTTAATCCATCAGCGGTTACAAGTGAATCTTTCCCATTATCTCTAACTGGAGGTTGATCTACTTTATCGGTGGCTGTGGTTGTGTTTACTCTGTGATTATCTGAAGTTTTTACTGAATTGCTGTGTTCGATTTCAACAACCTTACCCGGTTGATTTTTGATTAGACAAGGGTCTTCTATTTCTAGTGTAAAATTGAATGTTCTTTCTGAGACTACTTCAAGAAGCAAATATCCTTTCATATGTAATTCATACTGGCTTTTGTAGTCCCATGTCTTTTTTGACTTTACTGTTAAACACCATTTAATTGGTTTTGGCTGAATATGCACTTCACACTGACTTTTCCTCTGAGCTAGTTCACGCATCCGGTGGAAAGTTAATGCACATAATGATTGGTTACCTGACATAACAGTAAAAACAAATTCATTAACTTGGTTTTTCAGCGGTATCTGAGCGTACAAGACTATTCTATCTTCCTTTTGAACTATTCCTGAATGTGTCAGGGCTGGATTTTCCTGTGTTTCTCTTACGCTTCCTTCAGTACCAGCCCCTGATTCCTGGCTTTTCCAGGTCTGCGTTGTCTCTGTAGTTTCATCCTTCCTCGGGTCCTGTCCTTGAGCCAGTGGAATCTGGCCCAACCCGTAGAGGATCAGGAGCAAGCTCGCCATTTTCAGCATCATCGTGTAGCTGTTGCTCCTGGCTCGGCTGGGTCTGGTCCTGTGGTAGCTGGTCAGCCCCAGGCATGTCTGCATCTGGCTCCTTCTCACGCTCCTCCACACGCTGTTCCCTTGTCCTAGGTTGAGCGGCTCTTGTGCAGTGGCTGAGGTGATACCACGTGGCACTTCCCTCCACCTGGAAGGCTGTTCGTGTTGCGTTGGTGACTTTGTATCTTCTCCTGAACCCCTTTAGGTACACTTGGTCACCTGGCTTCAACCCGCTTGGTGGTTCCTCCTCCAACTCCGGAACTCTGTCGTTTTCCTGTTGACAAATAAGTATGCCATTTAGCTGTCCTATATAGGGTTTTAATTCAGTTTCCAACTGTTCTAGTGGAGGTCCTTTATGGGGCCCTCGAATGACAGGTGAAGGCATGGGTCGACCCGTAAGCATTTCATGCAGGGTTAGATACGTCGTTCTGTTAGTTTGCATGCGATAACTCATTAGTGCCAGTGGTAGTAAATCGTACCTTGTGATTGAGGGTGGTAGACGCAACCTGGTCTTTGTTTGACATGCAAATGCTGAATCACTTGTTTGAGTGTTTTCTGAATAAACGCTGCCCCATTGTCTGAGCTTATTTCTGATGGAATTCCAAACCTTGGCATGACTTCTCTAGTCAGAAACTCGATTACTGTAGCCGCACTTTGGTCTTTTGATGGGACTGCTTCTACCCATCTGCTGAACCTGTCAATGATAACTATCATGTACCTTTTACCAGTGTTGGGAACGTTACTTTAAAAAGTAATTAGTTATAATTACTCACTACTTGTTGAAAAAAGTAACTGAGTTAGTAACTGAATTACTCTATAATAAAAATAACTAATTACCAGGGAAAGTAACTATTTGCGTTACTGTGAAAAAAAGAAAGTTGCTTTATGTCAAAGAATTCAGATTCTTCTGAGCAGTTTTCACTTGGCCTTAATGTGTTAAATGGTTGAACTGCTAATTCAAGGCCCTGATATGCTTCCAACTGAGGCCCCGGCCACACTAACCCGGGTAAATCTACAAACGCATACATATTTATCCATTTAGCCCTTCCGTCCACACTAAAACTGAGAATTCCGACACTGAAAACTATGCTTTTCGAAAACGATCGCTGAGGTGGACAAATGTGAAAACGCTGGGTTTGCGTTGTAGTGTTGACAGGGTAGACGGAGGTTTTCATAAACTATGACGTTCAGTTGCCATGACAATGCCATGACACTACCACAAGCTTTCAGCGTGGAACGTGGATGCAAAACATTCCGAAACTGATATGAAAACGATAGTGTGGACAGAGATCATTTTCGTTGCGGATATGCGTTTTTACATTTACCCGGGTTAGTGTGGATGGAGCCTGAATTTCAATTTGCTTGGTTGCAAAGGCTGTAGAACATCTGCTGAATACTACAGAAAATGCCTATGATTGGCTACCATGAAACATGACTCTGCCCAATCATAATCGCTTATCTCGTTGTTAACCCACCTGGCCTCCTCACTAGCAGTTTGTGTTTGGAGCCAGGGGTGCGTTCGGATTACGCAGTTTATTCAATCAATTCATAGTAACACACTGCATTTATCGTACAGTAACGGTAACGTGTTGTAACGACGGAAAGAGTAATTAGTTAGATTGCCCTGTTACTGAAAAAATACCTAACGCGGTTCTTTTAAACAGCGTTATTACAGACACAGCCTTTTACCACCTATACTTTTAAATCATGTCAACATAGTCCATGACCAAATGTCTAAATGGTCCTTCAGGTGTGGGAATGTGTCCCAATGGAGTAGTGATTGTTTTTCTTACATTGTTTTTTGCACATACTTCACACTAATTTAGCTGGTTATCAATCATTGATTGCAAGTATGGTGAAGAAAAACCTTGTTTTCTAATTCTCCTCAATACCTCCCCCCTTGCACAATGGTCAAAACCATGCGCATTAGTGATGAGTAACCCCAACAGTGCCGTAGGCGCCAACATCATCCCGTCATGAGTTCTCCATAACCCTGTGGAAGAGCGTACAGCACCTCTTTTCAACCACATGTTCTGTTCATAGACACCAGCTTTCTCCTGCATGCGGACAATGTCGTTCTCACTAGGCGCGGCCTCGGGCATGGATAATACTGACTGGATCGCCCTGCAACTGTCCGAAGCTACCTTTGCAGCCTCATCTGCAGCATTATTACCGCTTGTGATATCATCAACGCCCTTCCTGTGTGCCTCACATTTGATTATTGCCACCTGTTTTGGCAGCAATAACACCGACATTAATTCCATAATCTGATTACAATGCAGTATGGTGGTTCCTGGCTTTTCCAGGTCTGCGTTGTCTCTGTAGTTTCATCCTTCCTCGGGTGCTGTCCTTTAGCCAGTGGAATCTGGCCCAACCCGTAGAGGATCAGGAGCAAGCTCGCCATTTTTAGCATCATCGTGTAGCTGTTGCTCCTGGCTCGGCTGGGTCTGGTCCTGTGGTAGCTGGTCAGCCCCAGGCATGTCTGCATCTGGCTCCTTCTCACGCTCCTCCACACGCTGTTCCCTTGTCCTAGGTTGAGCGGCTCTTGTGCAGTGGCTGAGGTGATACCACGTGGCACTTCCCTCCACCTGGAAGGCTGTTCGTGTTGCGTTGGTGACTTTGTATCTTCTCCTGAACCCCTTTAGGTACACTTGGTCACCTGGCTTCAACCCGCTTGGTGGTTCCTCCTCCAACTCCGGAACTCTGTCGTTTTCCTGTTGACAAATAAGTATGCCATTTAGCTGTCCTATATAGGGTTTTAATTCAGTTTCCAACTGTTCTAGTGGAGGTCCTTTATGGGGCCCTCGAATGACAGGTGAAGGCATGGGTCGACCCGTAAGCATTTCATGCAGGGTTAGATACGTCGTTCTGTTAGTTTGCATGCGATAACTCATTAGTGCCAGTGGTAGTAAATCGTACCTTGTGATTGAGGGTGGTAGACGCAACCTGGTCTTTGTTTGACATGCAAATGCTGAATCACTTGTTTGAGTGTTTTCTGAATAAACGCTGCCCCATTGTCTGAGCTTATTTCTGATGGAATTCCAAACCTTGGCATGACTTCTCTAGTCAGAAACTCGATTACTGTAGCCGCACTTTGGTCTTTTGATGGGACTGCTTCTACCCATCTGCTGAACCTGTCAATGATAACTATCATGTACCTTTTACCAGTGTTGGGAACGTTACTTTAAAAAGTAATTAGTTATAATTACTCACTACTTGTTGAAAAAAGTAACTGAGTTAGTAACTGAATTACTCTATAATAAAAATAACTAATTACCAGGGAAAGTAACTATTTGCGTTACTGTGAAAAAAAGAAAGTTGCTTTATGTCAAAGAATTCAGATTCTTCTGAGCAGTTTTCACTTGGCCTTAATGTGTTAAATGGTTGAACTGCTAATTCAAGGCCCTGATATGCTTCCAACTGAGGCCCCGGCCACACTAACCCGGGTAAATCTACAAACGCATACATATTTATCCATTTAGCCCTTCCGTCCACACTAAAACTGAGAATTCCGACACTGAAAACTATGCTTTTCGAAAACGATCGCTGAGGTGGACAAATGTGAAAACGCTGGGTTTGCGTTGTAGTGTTGACAGGGTAGACGGAGGTTTTCATAAACTATGACGTTCAGTTGCCATGACAATGCCATGACACTACCACAAGCTTTCAGCGTGGAACGTGGATGCAAAACATTCCGAAACTGATATGAAAACGATAGTGTGGACAGAGATCATTTTCGTTGCGGATATGCGTTTTTACATTTACCCGGGTTAGTGTGGATGGAGCCTGAATTTCAATTTGCTTGGTTGCAAAGGCTGTAGAACATCTGCTGAATACTACAGAAAATGCCTATGATTGGCTACCATGAAACATGACTCTGCCCAATCATAATCGCTTATCTCGTTGTTAACCCACCTGGCCTCCTCACTAGCAGTTTGTGTTTGGAGCCAGGGGTGCGTTCGGATTACGCAGTTTATTCAATCAATTCATAGTAACACACTGCATTTATCGTACAGTAACGGTAACGTGTTGTAACGACGGAAAGAGTAATTAGTTAGATTGCCCTGTTACTGAAAAAATACCTAACGCGGTTCTTTTAAACAGCGTTATTACAGACACAGCCTTTTACCACCTATACTTTTAAATCATGTCAACATAGTCCATGACCAAATGTCTAAATGGTCCTTCAGGTGTGGGAATGTGTCCCAATGGAGTAGTGATTGTTTTTCTTACATTGTTTTTTGCACATACTTCACACTAATTTAGCTGGTTATCAATCATTGATTGCAAGTATGGTGAAGAAAAACCTTGTTTTCTAATTCTCCTCAATACCTCCCCCCTTGCACAATGGTCAAAACCATGCGCATTAGTGATGAGTAACCCCAACAGTGCCGTAGGCGCCAACATCATCCCGTCATGAGTTCTCCATAACCCTGTGGAAGAGCGTACAGCACCTCTTTTCAACCACATGTTCTGTTCATAGACACCAGCTTTCTCCTGCATGCGGACAATGTCGTTCTCACTAGGCGCGGCCTCGGGCATGGATAATACTGACTGGATCGCCCTGCAACTGTCCGAAGCTACCTTTGCAGCCTCATCTGCAGCATTATTACCGCTTGTGATATCATCAACGCCCTTCCTGTGTGCCTCACATTTGATTATTGCCACCTGTTTTGGCAGCAATAACACCGACATTAATTCCATAATCTGATTACAATGCAGTATGGTGGATCCATCGGTTTTCTTAAACCCCCTAATTTCCATACTTCCCTGAACAAATGACATACGCCGTGCGCATATGCAGAATCTGTGTTGATGTTCACCAATCTACCTGCTCCTACTTGACAGGCCACTGTAAGAGCCTTCAACTCAGCCAACTATGCTGAGCATGGCTGTGCACACTGAGAACTACGAATAACGGCAAATGTGTGGTCCGGATTCTGTCTAACCACTGCAAACCCTGCATGGTTACTCAAATGATCTCTGAAGCAAGAAAAATTTCTCATCTGCCCCAATCATGGGCTCTGACAATAAATCTGGTCTTAATTTAGTGAAGGTGAGAGAATCAGCCACACAATCATGAGGTGTCCCTTCAAAATCATGTGGAATTCTGTCAGCTGGATTCACCGTGAAACATTTTTCTATGGTTACATCTGGAAATGTTAGTAATGCCAAATAATCCAACAACCTAGAATCTGTCAACACAAACTTTCCTAAGTTTTGTTTAGTTTACTAATTTCTTCCATACTTGCAGCCCTCGCCTACTGAATGCCCTGAAATCACCACCAAGAAGATGAATTGTTGTTAAACATTAAAACGCAATCATCAGGTTTTCTGGAACCGCTTGTGAATACAGACAAACTATTTCATGTTAAAACAGACTTTAAATTAATAAATTAATAGCTGAATCCGCATACCTCGCTCCTGGGGACTTCCGCGGAGATGTTCCGCTGAGGCCAACCGCTTGGCATCCGCATCGCCTGATTCTTGGTCCTCTTCATCAGCGGGGTGGCGGACGCAGTGTTCTTCTGCTTGGACGCATGTTGCCTTGTGTCCTCTGGCCCAGAGCATGTCCTGCAGTGATTTTCTGGTTGAGACATAGTTATCCCTCAATTCTTTGCGGATCTGTTGCCTTGCCGACTCCTTTGTGCTCCCAGAAGGGTCTGAGAATGTGTCTCTTTTAGAATCTGTAGAATGTCTGCCGGTTATAGAGGATTTTGAGATCATACTGGAATTCGACTGCCCTTTACTGGAACAGATGAGATGGGACGGCTTCTGGTGAATGGAATCCGTCGTCGTCTGATTGTTATGGTCACCTGGGGATGCGGTCCTGGGTGTCTCTTTGCCACTAGATGACGCTGTCCTGGGTGGCTCTTTGCCACTAGATGACGCTGTCCTGGGTGGCTCTGGGCCACTAGAGGACGCTGTCCTGGGTGGCTCTGTGCCACTAGATGACCCCGTCCTGGGTGTCTCTTTGCCACTAGATGACGCTGTCCTGGGTGGCTCTGGGCCACTAGAGGACGCTGTCCTGGGTGGCTCTGGGCCACTAGAGGACGCTGTCCTGGGTGGCTCTGGGCCACTAGAGGACGCTGTCCTGGATGGTGCTGGACCACTAGAGGACGCTGTCCTGGATGGCTCTTTGCCACTAGATGACGCTGTCCTGGGTGGCTCTGGGCCACTAGAGGACGCTGTCCTGGGTGGCTCTGGGCCACTAGAGGACGCTGTCCTGGGTGTCTCTTTGCCACAAGATGACGCTGTCCTGGGTGGCTCTTTGCCACTAGATGACGCTGTCCTGGGTGGCTCTTTGCCACTAGATGACGCTGTCCTGGGTGGCTCTGTGCCACTAGAGGACGCTGTCCTGGATGGTGCTGGACCACTAGAGGACGCTGTCCTGGATGGCTCTTTGCCACTAGATGACGCTGTCCTGGGTGGCTCTGGGCCACTAGAGGACGCTGTCCTGGGTGGCTCTGGGCCACTAGAGGACGCTGTCCTGGGTGTCTCTTTGCCACAAGATGACGCTGTCCTGGGTGGCTCTTTGCCACTAGATGACGCTGTCCTAGGTGGCTCTGTGCCACTAGAGGACGCTGTCCTGGGTGGCTCTGTGCTAGCCATGGAATGACTCTTGTACTTCTGAAGCGCTGCTGTGGACGTCGTCAGTTGTTTTTTGGTAATTAGGTGGTCCTTTGAAACTGATGTCGATTTACTGGAGCTCACGTGGTGCCCGGTATTAAATGCATTTACTTTATGTTCTCCATTTGGGCCATCGAGCATTCTACGTTTCTCAGAACGTAGTTTCTTGTCTCTCGTCTCATTTCTGGGTTGTGCGTTAGCAGAAATATCCAGATTATTTTTCTTTTCCCTCAATTCTTTGCGGATCTGTTGCCTTGCCGACTCCTTTGTGCTCCCAGAAGCGTCTGAGAGTGTGA
Organism: Gadus morhua; assembly: GCF_902167405.1. Classification (NCBI taxonomy): domain Eukaryota; kingdom Metazoa; phylum Chordata; class Actinopteri; order Gadiformes; family Gadidae; genus Gadus; species Gadus morhua. The sequence continues at coordinate 7,118,337 of NC_044051.1, read as the reverse complement.
CTCTTTTAGAATCTATAGAATATCTTCCGGCTTTAGAGGATTTTGAGATCATACTGGATTTCAACTGCCCTTTACTGGAACTGGGAGCTGTTTCGGTGAGAAGGGACGGCTTTGGACGAACAGAATCCTTTGTCTTGTCGGCTCTGCGAACGTAGTGAGAGATTCGTTTTTTGGTATGGGTTGAGTGGCAGCTGAAGTATGGACTGGTTTCCAATGTGGACTGATTGTTATGGTCACCTGAGGATGCGGTCCTGGATGGCGGTATACCACTAAAGGATGCTGTCCTGGGTGGTGCTGAACCACTAGAGGACGCTGTCCTAGATGGTACTAGACCACTAGAGGATGCTGTCCTGGATGGTGCTGGACCACTAAAGGATGCTGTCCTGGGTGGCTCTGGGCCACTAGAGGACGCTGTCCTGGGTGGCTCTGGGCCACTAGAGGACGCTGTCCTGGGTGGCTCTTGGCCACTGGAGGATGCTGTCCTGGATGGTGCTGGACCACTAGAGGATGCTGTCCTGGATGGTGCTGGACCACTAAAGGATGCTGTCCTGGGTGGCTCTGGGCCACTAGAGGACGCTGTCCTGGGTGGCTCTGGGCCACTAGAGGATGCTGTCCTGGATGGTGCTGGACCACTAGAGGATGCTGTCCTGGATGGTGCTGGACCACTAGAGGATGCTGTCCTGGGTGGCTCTGGGCCACTAAAGGATGCTGTCCTGGGTGGCCCTTTGCCACGAGAGGATGCTGTCCTGGGTGTCTCTTTGCCACCACTAGAGGATGTTTTCCTGGATCGCTCTGGGCCACGAGAGGACGCTGTCCTGGGTGGCTCTGTGCTAGCCGTGGAATGAGCCTTGTACTTCTGAAGCGCTGCCGTGGACGTCGTCAGTTGCTTTGGGATAATCAGGTGGTCCTTTGAAACTGATGTTGGTTTATTGGAGGTCACATGTTGCCCGGAATTAAATGCATTTACTTTCTGTTCTCCGATTGGGCCATCGAGCATTTTACGTTTCTCAGAACGTAATTTCTCATCTCTCGTCTTATATTTTGGTTGTCCGTTAGCAGAAGTAACCGGATTGTTTTTCTTGGTTCGTTTCGAGAGTCTGTAGTCATCTCTTTTGTTCTTAGGGATGGTCAATTCTGCCATCAGTGTCACTGGATCACTTTGTTCAGAAGGCATCTTGAAAAACAAGCGAGGGATTATGGGATTGGGTTTTGGGAGTTCATGACTAGTTGAGACCCGCTCCTCTGCTCCAGCCACACAGGGGGGCTTTTGGTCAATCTCCAAGTCAAGGAATGCCCTTTGTTGAGGCCCCTTTACTGGATACCTGTGACCTTCAGCCAAATGTCCAATTCGTAGAACTGGGAAATCATCTCCCCCGTCCTCCGATTCAGACAACCTCAAGCCCTTTGCACCTCTGCGTTTTAACTTGGCTCCTTCATCGGTTAGTTTCTTTAGTCCTTTTAGAATGGCTGTTTGATCGGTTTTTGCATGACATTTTGTTGGAGCTTTTTTAAATTCAACAGAACTGCAATCACCTTCAGATTCTATCGGGCTGCTTTTAGGTTCAGGTGTCATGGGTACATCCGTCTCCAGGCTCGTTTCCATCTCCACTTCGAACACACAGCTGTCATCCGTGCCGTCAGAGAATGTGATTGTACGAGGCCGTTTGGCAGAATATAATTTTTCACACGTTTTCCTCTTCTTCTTCTTCAGTGATTTGGAGAGATTTCCGTCTTCCCAGCACTGAGGGGACACTGTTAAATAGTTGCAATTGGACTCCGAGGACGAGTAGTCACTGCTGTCTTCGGTGTCACATGAACTGGATCTTTCTCTGCACCGGAGAACAATGTTTCCATTACTTGATTCTGCTGGGATGCCTTCTGTGGGTGTTGGCACAGGGAGATCATCAGAAACAATTATAATCTGAGAATCTTTATTGCTACAGGGATTTAGGCAAGCCTTTTCTCGTAGAAAGCTATCAAGGGTATCAAACACTTCCAACTGCCTCATGGGAGAAGTTGGCAAAGGTTTTTTGGTTGTTGAAGGCAGCATATTTTTACCACTAGATTGGGTTTTTGCTTGGGAGACATGGTTTACATTCGCTTCAACAAATGCAAGGTATGCTATTGCCACCGGAATCATCAGCCAATCCTCTTCAGCATCCTCCTCTTCAACCATGGGGCTTATGGCTTCAGTCACCTTCTCTTGAATTTCAGTATCGGTAGATCCATCTTCTTCAGTAGAAAGGTCCATTGTATCCTCGTCTGAACTAATGTAAATGACTTCCTGCTGCAGAGAACGACCTGCATGAACCTCAGGTAACAAACCAGGAATCAAACCAGTTTTGTCACCATTTGAGGTTCCGTCACGAGACTGCCTTGCGGAATTAAACAAATGTTTTGAAAGGGCCGGGACATTTGTGGGACTCCCAGATTTGATAGGTTGTCTGACATTGTTTGACAGTTGTGTCCCCGACGGCTCATCTATGATTAAACATACATCTGTGGAAATTTGTGTTTCAGAGATATCTTCATAGACGGGGCAATATTTAGAGGAAGCGCCACTCAAATTTCCAATTGTGGTTTCAGAGGGAAGCCTATTTGACTGCAAATCCAGAGCCAGAATGTCTTCGCCATTTTGAATGTCGTCTTCTGAAATGTATTCATAACTCTGGCTTTTAAACCAGTGTTCTTCTTTGCATGACATTTGTATTGATTTGGCCATGTCCATTTCTGTGTTAGTCTTCCCTGCTTGCCAATTATTCACTAAACTCAGAGTCCCCGTTTCTCGCGCCTCCGGGTGACCCACGTACGAGACGGGGTGCAGAGCGCCTGGCTCTTTGGCTCGATCCTCGAGGCAGTTGGCGATTAGCCATGAGGAGGTGTACTTGTGTCCTTGTGTCGCACCGTTTTCAACCTCTGAGGCAGCTCGCTGCTCTATGAACTCCTTTGGGGTTGTTCCTGAGAGTGCAGAGAGAATCACTGGATTCTCGTTGTCGTTCTTTGCACAAACCTCCGCAGCGAGCATCATAATTTTCGGGTATTCTGTGGATGTAAAAACATGAACATCATCTTTATTTCCATTCCAATAACACTGCAAGATGGAGTCATAAATGTCCTCAGCGGGGCTAGTTACTTTACAAGGGATAGAGTTTGTAGTGGAGACTAGCTCTTTCATTGCAAAAAATGAGTAACTAATTATTGGCACAGTAGAAAACTCTGCTATAGCACCCTGACAGAGTTTTGTTTTACAATAGTCGACATCCCCAATGTCCCCCTTTTCGTCAACGCATATATTGTTAAAAATGGGTTTGTCCCCAGTTTCACACAAGATATTTGCATCCCATAATTTAGTTAAATCAAAATCTGGGGCCTCCTCTGTACACTCAATTAAAGATACAGTGTGCGAGTTATTTAAAGCCGTGATTTGTGTACCTGTGGAGTCCTTTTCTGGTTTAGGTTGGCCATCTTGCTTTAAAACATTACGAGTCAACGCTGATTGCTTCTCTTGAATTCCTTTTCCGAACGCAGTGGACCACTTCTCATTCCCGTTGCAGTCGAGAGCTGGACTACCAGCACTCCCGGCAGAAGAAACGCAGATTTCCTCCGATGATGCGGTAGAGGTGACATGCCGGGGTGCTGATTCGTCTATTTTCAAATGTAATGAACCAGTGTTCTGCTTGCTTGGCAGGCATACATTTAAGGTACTGGAACTCAAACAATGTGTCCGTTCTGCACCCTTGCTCCCGCCACACTGGGTCCGTCCCGCCATTATGTTAGACACTCTTTCCATAAGGAAATCATGAATGTGGGCATCAGTAAAACGTTTATTTTTGCTCATTGCTTTGAGCTTAAGGTGAGCTGGGTGTGGAACAGGGCAAGGGGTGTGAGAGCAATGCTCTTTCCCAACTGAAGAAGGATCCTGACTATGTGTACTCACTAACTGTGATGCAGATGATGTGCTTACTGCTGGAACACTGGGGCGACGCTCACTCTGTTCAAACGAGTGCGGTGGTTGGTGCCGCTTTAAGGCAGAGATCTCTCCTCCCAATTTAAGTTCTTGACGTCTGCGCCCACACTGTGAATCTGGACCGTCGTCCTCATCACCGGCCAAGCTGCCAGTCAGTCTACAGTTTTTCTGAGCAGACTTACTCCACTCACAAACCTCCCTCCTTGATTGGCCCTTCTGTGACCATGAATGTTGATAGTGTGATTCGACTAATGGTGGTAGGTTATGCGTTGCCCTAACATGAGGATTCTGCCTCTGCTGCTGATGGACCCTCCTCAACACGCCATGGTCCTCCGAGGGTGGAGGAGACAGAGCTGTGATGCGTCCCCCATTATGAGCAAGTTCCTTGGGTCCAACAGTACTGGCGGGGAAGTATGGCGTTGGAATCGATGCAGGGGACACCCAAACGGTGGCAGTGGAGTCCATCCTATTGTAGCCATTGGTACCTGCGGCACGTCGCTCGGCCATGGAGGTACATGGGTTGATGTTCATCTGCCCTGTGGTGAGGGGCTGGGACATCTGAACGGGTGCCCCGTTGGGATCCCACCCTAGGTTCATGCCACCCTTTCAGATTTGCATGGGTATGGCTTGCATTGGGTTGACATGAAGCACAACCTTAAAGCTGGCAACGATCCTCTGGTCTGGAGAATAGAAGAAACAGAACAGAAATTGGTTTCCAGCGGTTTTCTTGTTTTCAGTGATATACTTTTGCAGTTCTCTTCAGGAATATCAAAATCCTATTAGATGAAATCCTAGAGGTGTGTCGTTTGTGTTAGTTGCATTTCCCTGGTTGACGCCAGGGGACGGGTTCCATGTAGAACAGTGTGGCAAGGCAGCCTACACAATTCAGTGTAGGCAAGGCAACTTTATTTATATAGCACTTTTCATACACGAGGCAGACCCAAAGTGCTTCACATAGAACCATCGTCCTACAACAAAATGTAACTAAATAATAAAGATAAATAAAAGAAAACAAAGGCAAAGTTTAAAAATGCATTGAAGAAAGGGCAATTTGTTTAAGATTAGTCAGAAAGCTAAAGCAAAAAATACAATGAAGAAATAAAAAAAAATAGATACGCCTAAGAAAAATAAAGAGAAAACGCCATATTGTCCAAATGAAGAATCACAAACTTCTTACCCAGCAAGAGTGTGTCTGCCTAGTTTTTAGGACATGGCAAGACCACTTTTCAACCTCTCCTTTCACCAGGGTGGTTTTCTCACTGTTCAGGAGGTCCTTACACATGGTGTTACCACCAGAGTCTCGCTTCATAGTTCACTGAGGTTAAACTTTTGCAGGACAGGGCAAATCCCTATCTACACTCTTCAAAACTCAAGCAGGGGCAACAGGTCTTAGCTAAATGGAGATTCTTATCTTCTATGAATCGATTCACAACGTCCATTGATTACCATTTATTCCAAAAAGATTCTACCTTTTGTCGTTATTAGAATCAGAATATAGTAAATGTATATTAAAAATAAATACATAATGATATAAAAAAGACAGTGGACTAGAGTAGATCCTGAAAGGAGACCCCTATATGGACTGAATCAAGACTAGATTTTGAGTCAGGGAATACTCTATATCCAATATCAGGTCGGAAATGGATCATGACCTCAAGAATCGAAATCTACTACCACTACCACTACTACTGGAAACAGTGAGCAAAAACACCCATGCTGTCAAAGAAACCATTCACAAAAACGGATGCAATTCAATTTAAATTTGGCTGTTCAATAATATATATCCCAGTTAGCCCTGAAGCAACTTTAAACATAATATCATTGCTGCAGACATTGACATACATTTAGCATGCCTTTTCATGGACAGCATTGTTTACCTTTTCTGACACGGAAAGAATGATCAAGATCTCATTGCTGTGTCAATCCCCCCCCTCGGATAAGGCACCAAGACGTCAACAAAAGAACGCCACCTGCGGTCAGCTGAGTGGAGTGTTCAGTGGTTTTGGGAGAATGGCAAAAACTAAGGGTTTTACCCCTTTTCCTCTAAATCTGAGACTTATTTCATTGATTAAATGGTATAGATTACTACGATTACTATGCTGACCATGATGAGTAAAATTACTTATACGTTGAAAAAATAAACATTTTACGCCCTGGCTCTTTCAGTTCAACTTCAGTTCTGACAGGAAGAAACCAGTCCGAGGAAATCACTTTGGATTCAAAATATCCGGCAGCAGTTATCCAATAGTACATCGAGATTTTCAACAATGATAAAATAAATATTTTAAAATGAATGCCCTTACCCCAACTTTAAAAAAATAAAATGCACCGTTTCTCCGCCATGATGAGTTCCGCACATGAAAATGAGGCGGGAGTGGTGTTCTAACTCGATTGGATGATACTGGAACATGGGCAGTCCACTCGGAACAGATGTTCTCAGAGCGTGTCACTCACTAGTAGCAGGCTCCCAGGAGCAGTGCATACTTCCGCAAACCACCAGTGCTCAGCGGCCAAGCCTGGTATTGCAGCTGTTTAAGCGGGCTGTGGACGGGTCCCTTGATTTATGGAGTCCCAGAAGTAGATATGCCTGTTCACTCCAATAGAGCTCGTAAGTCCGCCCCTTCCGGTAGACCCCCTATGGGACCTATGAGATCGTAAAATATGAATGGGTTTCAATGGAGTGAAAGTAATTATTTTCTGGTCCCAGTCTTTATATGCCCCCGATTACACATATGTGGAGTAATATAAATTTTCATGCAAAGGAAACAAAAAAATTTGCGAAGAAGTTTGATAGTATTAGGTTTTGTGTGAGGCCGCTTTGTGATCTACAGCCCCTCGCTGCTCTCAACGCGAATGATATACGTCACCACCACTCTGGTACAGAGGATCACAATGATTGGTGACCTCTCTGCTCCACCTCACCGCTTTTTTCCAAGGGGACTTATTTTATCTCATCTTACTTCCCTTTATGCCTACTGGCATGTAGGGCAGCAACAAAGGATCTCCGGACCACTCCTGTCTGTTTTGGGCGAGCTTTTGGATAGAACTCCAGGTCTGCTTCATGGCTTTCAGTTCTTTCTCCACTGTTCGATGCCAGGTTTCTTAGGGTTGTCCTCTCTTTCGCCTGCCTTCAGGTGTCCAGTGTAGGGAGGTTCTTGTGATGTAATCCTGTTCTTTTCACATGATGTGTCCAATCCATTTCCACCGCCTTCTGGTAATGATGGTCTCTATCAGTGTTTCCGCTAGAAGAAATTGGTGCCGGTCATGTGACCGGGAGGTTTATTTTTACCAGTCAAATTGGAAAAAAATCGGTTGGATATTGTCTGTTTATTGCACTTAAAAAAAATTGATAGGCAGGCTATATAAAGAAGAAGAAGTGTGTGATCATATCTTGATTCGCCATGGTTGTTAAACACCGGTGTAAGTGCCATATTGGCTCGGCTACCAGATCGGCTCGGGGTCCGTCGTCTGCTGATTACGTCACACAATACGCTATCTACAGCAATAAGGTCTTTTATGGCTTAAATTAAAGAGCCTGTAATGATCTTTCATTTTGAACATAGACCATTCCCAACCTATCTGTATGGATAGTTTTCTTCTAAAAACAAAACATCCCTCGGAATCATCTTGGCTGTTAAGATAAGCCGTCCGTGTTGCCAGATTGGGCACATTTTCAGCCTGATTTGGCTACTTTGAATCACATTAGGCTGGAAAAACGGGATATATGCCCAATCTGGCAACACAAACCGAAACTAGACAGACCTACTCGCGCTCACACATGTGCTCGCTGTGGTTGCTATGACGACAGCCAGAGCTACAGCACAAAACAGCCAATCACAACTGTCCCTTAGCAGCCAATCACAATGTAGCCTACGCCCATTCAAGCGTACAGCCAATGATATTGTGTAACGTAATCAGCAGACGACGGACCCCGAGCCGATCTGGTAGCCGAGCCAATATGGTACTTACACCGGTACTGCCGCCGTTTAAAACGAAACCGGATAGTTTTCGCCCGTTTCGGCTCCGTGTGGAAGGGGGCCTTATTTCCAATCGGTCATTCCCCATGACTGATACTGCACTTTTTCTTTGTTTCATGTTTCATCGTACCTGGGAGATCCAGGAGACACGGACACTTGTTGAGTCCTTGGGATGAGTCCTTGAACTGAACTGTGTCTGTGTTTTGTCCTGACGCCCTACTACGAACTTTCATCCTCATCCCCCATCACACCTGCGGTGGCAATCAGCTGGAAAAGAACTCTGTTGCAACTGCTACTCAAAACCAACTGAGTCATGCAGTATTATCTGTGATGTTGCTGTGCCAAGCAGAGGGAGGTGTCTGGACAGTTGACTTTCTTGATTCTTTAAATTTTTTGTCTGTTTTGGTTTGATTTGAGTAACCTAATGAGTTTGTTATTTCCTTTATTATAGTAGCCTACCTGGTTTACTTGTGCATGTTTTGAATTTACTTGTCTATTGCCTTTTATGCTTTCTTTCATTGATTTAGTTAATTGTTAATGTTTTACCAGTAGATACACTGAATTCTCATTTTGTGGGTGATCTTTAAACTACGTTTAGTATGATCAAGAGGGAGGAATGTAGAATGTTGGTGTATTTTAGTGTCTCTCTTTTGTTCACATTTCTAGTCTAGGAACAGGCCAGGGCCTCTCATACTGATACAAGGTATTATCTCCAATATTCTGCCATTGTTATGTCTCAACAAGGTTGAACCGACCTGGTCCTCCGGGACATAGCCAGGGCCAGATACCTTATCAAGGCTGAGAGTGCGTCTGTTCACATGTTATTCATGTATCCCCTTTTTGTATAATAATCGCCCCAACCCTTTGGTTAGACGAAAAGAAGGTTCGACAGCCAAGGAACAAGTCATCAAACGGCTCCTCAATGGGTCCACTATAGATTATTCAACCTAAGTCTGTATCTCGCTGTATTACATCCTGGAATAAACCATATATTCAACCCTCTGATCCAACCTGTCAAGTTGCTTGGATTTAGACTTCAAGAATTACTACTACGACTGAAAATACACAACGCAGTCTGTCCGAACAATTTAGAAATAAGCTGAAATCTAATACTCTGGAGGCCAAGCGATTAAAATATTTAATCGGGATTAATCGCATTGATGTCATAGTTAACTCACGAGTAATCGGGATTAATTGCAAATCTTTTTTCTATGCTAAATATCCCTTGATTTCTTTGTCCCATTAATTGTTCTCATTTTAATGCTCTTATCAACATGGAGAAGTGCATCGGCTTGCCTTTTGCAAAAGTTTTTTTTATTGATAACAACATTGGCATATTCTGATCAAAGCAGGACGATACAAAAAAAGAGCCTATAGTGCAATTAAACGATGGACATACATACCGCTTGTGAATACAGAATAACTATTTCATATTAAAACCGACTTTAAATGAGATGAGATTAAATTAATAGCTGAATCCGCATACTTCGCTCCTGGGGACTTCCGCCGAGATGTTCCGCTCAGGCCAACCTCTTGGCATCCGCATCGCCTGATTATTGGCCCTCTTCATCAGCGGTTGAGCGGCATTCTGGTTGAGACAAGGCTTTCCCACCATTTTTTATAGACCTTTTGCCTTGCCGACTCGTTTGTGCTCCCAGAAGCGTCTGAGAATGTGTCTCTTTCAGAATCGGTATTGGTTGATTGGGAGCTTAAGTATGGACTGGAGGGACTGTTTTCCCATGTGGACTGATTGTTATCAGTCCACATGGGTGGCTCTGTGCTAGCCATGGAATGACTCTTGTACTTCTGAAGCGCTGCTGTGGACGTCGTCAGATGTTTTTTGGTAATTAGGTGGTCCTTTGAAACTGATGTCGATTTACTGGAGTTGGACCTCTGTACGTGTTAAGAGATCCTTGGCTAAGCTCGGTGGAGGAAGACTCTGGTCTATGTGTGGTCTGGGTGAGCTCTATATATACTAGTCACCAACTGGGGTGTGCGTGCGAAGGCATACTTAAGCTCCCGGGAGTTTAAGTATGGACTGGAGGGACTCTGTCCGACTCTGTCCAAATGCTGAAAGAAAAGCGTGGAGGATGAGCGACGGTATTCACCGCGCTATATACACGATACCGTGGGAAATGTGGGCGGTGCCCACGCTGATAGGTGCATAGTTTGAATTTTCAGGGTTAGGTTACAATCATAGAACTAGAGTTATAATAACATAACTATCGATTTCTTTGTCCCATTAATTGTTCTCATTTTATTGCTCTTATCAACATGGAGAAGTGCATCGGCTTGCCTTTTGCAAAAGTTTTTTTTATTGATAACAACATTGGCATATTCTGATCAAAACAGGACGATACAAAAAAAGAGCCTATAGTGCAATTAAACGATGAACATACATACCGCTTGTGAATACAGAATAACTATTTCATATTAAAACCGACTTTAAATGAGATGAGATTAAATTAATAGCTGAATCCGCATACTTCGCTCCTGGGGACTTCCGCGGAGATGTTCCGCTCAGGCCAACCTCTTGGCATCCGCATCGCCTGATTATTGGCCCTCTTCATCAGCGGTTGAGCGGCATTCTGGTTGAGACAAGGCTTTCCAACCATTTTTTATAGACCTTTTGCCTTGCCGACTCGTTTGTGCTCCCAGAAGCGTCTGAGAATGTGTCTCTTTCAGAATCGGTATTGGTTGATTGGGAGCTTAAGTATGGACTGGAGGAACTGTTTTCCCATGTGGACTGATTGTTATCAGTCCACATGGGTGGCTCTGTGCTAGCCATGGAATGACTCTTGTACTTCTGAAGCGCTGCTGTGGACGTCGTCAGATGTTTTTTGGTAATTAGGTGGTCCTTTGAAACTGATGTCGATTTACTGGAGTTGGACCTCTGTACGTGTTAAGAGGTCCTTGGCTAAGCTCGGTGGAGGAAGACTCTGGTCTATGTGTGGTCTGGGTGAGCTCTATACTAGTCACCAACTGGGGTGTGCGTGCGAAGGCATACTTAAGCTCCCGGGAGTTTAAGTATGGACTGGAGGGACTCTGTCCGACTATGTCCAAATGCTGAAAGAAAAGCGTGGAGGATGAGCGACGGTATTCACCGCGCTATATACACGATACCGTGGGAAATGTGGGCGGTGCCCACGCTGACAGGTGCATAGTTTGAATTTTCAGGGTTAGGTTACAATCATAGAACTAGAGTTATAATAACATAACTATCGATTTCTTTGTCCCATTAATTGTTCTCATTTTATTGCTCTTATCAACATGGAGAAGTGCATCGGCTTGCCTTTTGCAAAAGTTTTTTTTATTGATAACAACATTGGCATATTCTGATCAAAACAGGACGATACAAAAAAAGAGCCTATAGTGCAATTAAACGATGAACATACATACCGCTTGTGAATACAGAATAACTATTTCATATTAAAACCGACTTTAAATGAGATGAGATTAAATTAATAGCTGAATCCGCATACTTCGCTCCTGGGGACTTCCGCGGAGATGTTCCGCTCAGGCCAACCTCTTGGCATCCGCATCGCCTGATTATTGGCCCTCTTCATCAGCGGTTGAGCGGCATTCTGGTTGAGACAAGGCTTTCCAACCATTTTTTATAGACCTTTTGCCTTGCCGACTCGTTTGTGCTCCCAGAAGCGTCTGAGAATGTGTCTCTTTCAGAATCGGTATTGGTTGATTGGGAGCTTAAGTATGGACTGGAGGGACTGTTTTCCCATGTGGACTGATTGTTATCAGTCCACATGGGTGGCTCTGTGCTAGCCATGGAATGACTCTTGTACTTCTGAAGCGCTGCTGTGGACGTCGTCAGATGTTTTTTGGTAATTAGGTGGTCCTTTGAAACTGATGTCGATTTACTGGAGTTGGACCTCTGTACGTGTTAAGAGATCCTTGGCTAAGCTCGGTGGAGGAAGACTCTGGTCTATGTGTGGTCTGGGTGAGCTCTATATATACTAGTCACCAACTGGGGTGTGCGTGCGAAGGCATACTTAAGCTCCCGGGAGTTTAATTATGGACTGGAGGAACTGGTTATGGATATGACGCATATGGCTGTATGCCAATAATCAGGCGATGCGGATGCCAAAAGACAATCCGCGGCGGCGGTCAACAACATCGCCCTGCTCTCCTCTGCCATGGTCTCCTTGTTGGCTGACAGGGAGGCCTACGGCCCGGAGGAAGCCGCGAGATGGCTGGCGGTTTCCCGCTTTTTCCAGCGCCATCCTCCAGCTATGCCAGCCGATAGCCGTTTCGGCCGGCCGGCATATGGCGTGGGCTACCATGATTCAAGGGTCATATGGCTCTCCCACACTGCGGTGCAGGAACGAGAGCGGGCCAGCCTCGTCCAGGCTCCACTAGCGCCTGATGGCCTATTTGGTCCCTGGTTCTCCGAGGTGCTCGCGCACCAGCAGTCATTCCGTGAGAATCGTTCCCGGTTCGGGGCGATTCTCACGGGCTCCTCCCACCAGCAGGCTGGGAGGAGGCGGGGTCCGGGCCGATCCCAGCGTTCCAGGGGGCCGCCTCCGACTCCAGCCCCGGTGCCGCAGCAGCCGCCGCAGACGGGTAGAGCAGCGCCACGGACCGGTAAGTTCCGGAAGCTTGCTCCTACTTTTTCTTTCCCTATTAAAGAATAAGTAAAGACCGTTCGGCCGAACAGCGGTACATGGTACCTAAGAGCGATATTCCTCAGGCCACCTAGGTCCTACGCTTGTGGTGCGTTCCTCCATGTTGCCTCTTCCCCCCTCTCAGCCCTCTGGCTGTAGGGTGGCGACCGTATGACGGCGTGTTCACATGGCCTCTGGTTCACCTGCTTCCAAGAAGCGCCGTCCCTTGGAGCCTCGTGGACGGATCAGAGACTCGTTGCACGAGCCCGTGGATACGGCCGCCTGTACCGGTCTCCCAGTTCCCCACATTATAGGTGAGGAGACGGGTCCGCGCGCTGTGGCTACAGCCTGCGGCGGCCGGACGGCTAGCTCCCTGTTCAGCGGGCACGAGCGCGACGTCTAGACAGCTCCTTGTTTTTACAGCGGCTGGATCTGGTACGTCTCCTACGCTCGCTGAGCCTCCTCCCGTTCATGGGAAGCCCCCCTTGGCTCACACGCAGTGTGGAGGCAGTAGGGGCAGAGGAATACGGGTTATTCCTGGACGGTCTTCCTCAGCTGTCGGCTCGCCCTCTCTCCGACCGCTATGCGTGTTGGCAAGAGCGATGCGTTCTGCCATCGTGGTTGGACACCACGTTGAGATGGGGCCATCCCATACAGTTCAAGCGTCGTCCCCCACCCTTTATGGGGTTGGTGGAGACCACGCTACGGGACCCGGCTGCGAGCAGGGCTCTCTCAGCTCGGTGGAGGAAGACTCTGGTCTATGTGTGGTCTGGGTGAGCTCTATATATACTAGTCACCAACTGGGGTGTGCGTGCGAAGGCATACTTAAGCTCCCGGGAGTTTAAGTATGGACTGGAGGGACTGGTTATGGATATGACGCATACGGCTGTATGCCAATAATCAGGCGATGCGGATGCCAAAAGACAATCCGCGGCGGCGGTCAACAACATCGCCCTGCCCTCCTCTGCCATGGTCTCCTTGTTGGCTGACAGGGAGGCCTACGGCCCGGAGGAAGCCGCGAGATGGCTGGCGGTTTCCCGCTTTTTCCAGCGCCATCCTCCAGCTATGTTAGCCGATAGCCGTTTCGGCCGGCCGGCATATGGCGTGGGCTACCATGATTTAAGGGTCATATGGCTCTCCCACACTGCGGTGCAGGAACGAGAGCGGGCCAGCCTCGTCCAGGCTCCACTAGCGCCTGATGGCCTATTTGGTCCCTGGTTCTCCGAGGTGCTCGCGCACCAGCAGTCATTCCGTGAGAATCGTTCCCGGTTCGGGGCGATTCTCACGGGCTCCTCCCACCAGCAGGCTGGGAGGAGGCGGGGTCCGGGCCGATCCCAGCGTTCCAGGGGGCCGCCTCCGACTCCAGCCCCGGTGCCGCAGCAGCCGCCGCAGACGGGTAGAGCAGCGCCACGGACCGGTAAGTTCCGGAAGCTTGCTCCTACTTTTTCTTTCCCTATTAAAGAATAAGTAAAGACCGTTCGGCCGAACAGCGGTACATGGTACCTAAGAGCGATATTCCTCAGGCCACCTAGGTCCTACGCTTGTGGTGCGTTCCTCCATGTTGCCTCTTCCCCCCTCTCAGCCCTGTGGCTGTAGGGTGGCGACCGTATGACGGCGTGTTCACATGGCCTCTGGTTCACCTGCTTCCAAGAAGCGGCGTCCCTTGGAGCCTCGTGGACGGATCAGAGACTCGTTGCACGAGCCCGTGGATACGGCCGCTTGTACCGGTCTCCCAGTTCCCCACATTATAGGGGAGGAGACGGGTCCGCGCGCTGTGGCTGCAGCCTGTGGCGGCCGGACGGCTAGCTCCCTGTTCAGCGGGCACGAGCGCGACGTCTAGACAGCTCCTTGTTTTTACAGCGGCTGGATCTGGTACGTCTCCTACGCTCGCTGAGCCTCCTCCCGTTCATGGGAAGCCCCCCTTGGCTCACACGCAGTGTGGAGGCAGTAGGGGCAGAGGAATACGGGTTATTCCTGGACGGTCTTCCTCAGCTGTCGGCTCGCCCTCTCTCCGACCGCTATGCGTGTTGGCAAGAGCGATGCGTTCTGCCATCGTGGTTGGACACCACGTTGAGATGGGGCCATCCCATACAGTTCAAGCGTCGTCCCCCACCCTTTATGGGGTTGGTGGAGACCACGCTACGGGACCCGGCTGCGAGCAGGGCTCTGGCAGCAGAGGTGACACGTCTCTTGGTAAAGGGGGCCATCACTGTCGTTCCCCCCCACGAGTCTCACCTAGGGTTTTATTCCCGCTACTTCCTGGTTTCCAAGAAGCCAGGGGAAAAGATACCTATTCTGGATCTTTGGGTGTTCAACAGATCCGTTGCCACGAGGAAATTCAGAATGCTCACTGTCGGATTGTTCCGGTGTGTGAGAGAGGGCGACACTTAAATGTCGCCCTCTCTCACTTAAATGTCGCCCTGTTAAATGTCGGAGCTCGACGCTGTGAGGAAAATGCTGTTGCATTTCTTTCACCTGGTGCGCGGCCGCTCCCCTGCTCTCCACCGAAAGGCGGTCGAGCTCTGGCTTTGGGCTCATCAGTATCTACTCAGTCTGAGAGCCCTGCATATCGCGGGCCCTCAGAACTTTGGGGCGGACCTCATGTCTCGAGGCGATCCCCGCCGAGACGAGTGGCGGTTACATCCCGACATTGTCAGACTGATCTGGCAGGAGTTCGGGACAGCACAGGTGGACCTCTTCGCGTCCAGGGAGAACACGCACTGCAGGTGGTGGTTCTCCCTCAGCCCTCGGGATCTTCCCCCGTTGGGGGTAGATGCGTTGGCACACACACCTTGGCCGCGGGCTCTCTTGTATGCGTTTCCTCCGCTCCAGCTGATCCTTCCTCTTCTGGAACGGGTCAGACAGGAGTGTCCCTGATATTAGTGGCCCCGGAGAACCGTTCAGCTCTGTGATTTCCAGAGCTGGCCGCGCTCTCGCGGTCAGCGCCGTGGCCAGTACCGTTCAGGCGGATGCGCTCTCACAGGCCCACGGGACGGTGCACCACCCGCCCGATGTCTCGGGACGGCTGTTGGTTTGGCTCCTGAGAGGTTGATTCTGCAGGGCAAAGGTTTGCCTGTGACGGTTATCAACACTATTCAGAGCGCTCGTGCGCCTTCTACTTCTTCCCTCTATGCGGCGAAGTGGTGCGCCTTTCTCTAATTGGTGTGAGAGGAACCACGCTGTCCCATCTCAATGCGAGGTGGGAAGAGTGCTTTCGTTTCTGCAAAACTTATTGAAAAAAGGTTTGGCCTTCTCCACTATCAAGGTCTATGCGGCAGCCGTTTCGGCTGGCCATGCAGGCTGTGATGGTGGACCGATCTTCAGCCATCCACTGGTCAAGAGATTCTTGCGTGGGGCTAGACGGGTTAGGCCTGTTTTCACGCGTGCTTACACCACGCTGGGATCTCCCCACCGTGTTGCGCGGATTGTCCAGGGATCCTTTCGAACCTCTTTCTCAGGCCCCCCTGGATGCCTTGTCATTTAAGACGGCACTCTTGTTGGCCTTGGTTTCTGCCAAGCGGGCCGGTGAGCTAACCGCTCTGTCTGTCAGCCCGAGTTGCTTGTTGCTAAACGAGGACAGCTCCTTTGCGTTGCTCAGACCTAATCCTGCGTTCCTCCCGAAGAACATTAATAGTTCTTTTCGGTCGAGGGATATTGTGCTTAAGGCTTTTCACCCCCCGCCTCATTCTGATGAGGCGGAGGAGGAGTTGCATCTCCTATGCCCGGTTCGGGCGTTGGCTATAGCCTATGTACGTGAATCGCTCGGCCGCGTTCCGCTCCACACAACAGTTGTTTGTGTGTGATAGCGACGCTAGCAGGGGCCGCGCTCTTTCTAAGCAGCGGTTTTCTCGCTGGGTATGTGAGGGTGTTTGCTTAGCCTACTCTCGGCAGGGCTTGGCGCCACCGTTGGGCGTTAAAGCTCACTCCACACGGAGCGTGGCCGCTTCAACGGCTCTACTCAAGGGCGTTTCGGTGGAAGACATCTGCGCGGCTGCCTCTTGGTCTTCCCCCGGCCCCTTTGTCCGTTTGTACATGACATGTCCAGGGGCTCACTCTGCAACTCTGTGCTAGAGTCCGGGACCCCTTTTACGGCTTAAGAATATAGACATGTTCTTTAAAGCGGCGTGGTTAGATTTCCTCTCGCCGGCTGGCGAGTTGGACTTGATTACCAGTCTCACTCTCCCACCTTTTTTCAAATGAAAAACAGGCTAGGGAGGTTTTTCTATTGGCTCGCCAATTGTCAGGTGGCTTTTTTTGCCAGTGTGGCACTCCCGCCGTTTTTTCTTCTAAAAACGGCCGAGAGAGTCCCCTTATTGGAGAGCCGGATTCTGTGGCTCCGCCCCCGGTAGTAGCGGACCTAATGGAAACCTTGTTGCTCTGGTTTTTCTTTACCTTTTCATGGGTTCCATGAAGCACGGAGTAGAGCCGGAGTCTTTACAGACTCACTTTTTTCTCCCTTGATCATTGCCTTGCTTGATCTAGGAGGATTTCGTTTTTTATTAAGCTGTTGTGTTTTACACTTCCTTGGCTTTTTTGAGTCTTAATGTGTTCTGGTGACTTAGGTCGTTTTGACTGGGGTCCAGCAGGAGTACATTGATCGGGCTCCGCTCGCAGCTTCACCTTAGCCCATAAGGCGAAGCCTAGACGGCGTAGCCTACATGAAATAGAACGATAGTTATGTTATTATAACTCTAGTTCTATGATTGTAGGCGTAGCCGTCTAGTTTCCCACCTGCTGTACCCTCCAAATGCTGAAAGAAAAGCGTGGTGGATGAGCGACGGTATTCACCGCGCTATATACACGATACCGTGGGAAATGTGGGCGGTGCCCACGCTGATAGGTGCATAGTTTGAATTTTCAGGGTTAGGTTACAATCATAGAACTAGAGTTATAATAACATAACTATCGATTTCTTTGTCCCATTAATTGTTCTCATTCTATTGCTCTTATCAACATGGAGAAGTGCATCGGCTTGCCTTTTGCAAAAGTTTTTTTTATTGATAACAACATTGGCATATTCTGATCCAAACAGGACGATACAAAAAAAGAGCCTATAGTGCAATTAAACGATGAACATACATACCGCTTGTGAATACAGAATAACTATTTCATATTAAAACCGACTTTAAATGAGATGAGATTAAATTAATAGCTGAATCCGCATACTTCGCTCCTGGGGACTTCCGCGGAGATGTTCCGCTCAGGCCAACCTCTTGGCATCCGCATCGCCTGATTATTGGCCCTCTTCATCAGCGGTTGAGCGGCATTCTGGTTGAGACAAGGCTTTCCAACCATTTTTTATAGACCTTTTGCCTTGCCGACTCGTTTGTGCTCCCAGAAGCGTCTGAGAATGTGTCTCTTTCAGAATCGGTATTGGTTGATTGGGAGCTTAAGTATGGACTGGAGGGACTGTTTTCCCATGTGGACTGATTGTTATCAGTCCACATGGGTGGCTCTGTGCTAGCCATGGAATGACTCTTGTACCTCTGAAGCGCTGCTGTGGACGTCGTCAGATGTTTTTTGGTAATTAGGTGGTCCTTTGAAACTGATGTCGATTTACTGGAGTTGGACCTCTGTACGTGTTAAGAGGTCCTTGGCTAAGCTCGGTGGAGGAAGACTCTGGTCTATGTGTGGTCTGGGTGAGCTCTATACTAGTCACCAACTGGGGTGTGCGTGCGAAGGCATACTTGAGCTCCCGGGAGTTTAAGTATGGACTGGAGGGACTCTGTCCGACTCTGTCCAAATGCTGAAAGAAAAGCGTGGAGGATGAGCGACGGTATTCACCGCGCTATATACACGATACCGTGGGAAATGTGGGCGGTGCCCACGCTGATAGGTGCATAGTTTGAATTTTCAGGGTTAGGTTACAATCATAGAACTAGAGTTATAATAACATAACTATCGATTTCTTTGTCCCATTAATTGTTCTCATTCTATTGCTCTTATCAACATGGAGAAGTGCATCGGCTTGCCTTTTGCAAAAGTTTTTTTTATTGATAACAACATTGGCATATTCTGATCAAAACAGGACGATACAAAAAAAGAGCCTATAGTGCAATTAAACGATGAACATACATACCGCTTGTGAATACAGAATAACTATTTCATATTAAAACCGACTTTAAATGAGATGAGATTAAATGAATAGCTGAATCCGCATACTTCGCTCCTGGGGACTTCCGCGGAGATGTTCCGCTCAGGCCAACCTCTTGGCATCCGCATCGCCTGATTATTGGCCCTCTTCATCAGCGGTTGAGCGGCATTCTGGTTGAGACAAGGCTTTCCAACCATTTTTTATAGACCTTTTGCCTTGCCGACTCGTTTGTGCTCCCAGAAGCGTCTGAGAATGTGTCTCTTTCAGAATCGGTATTGGTTGATTGGGAGCTTAAGTATGGACTGGAGGGACTGTTTTCCCATGTGGACTGATTGTTATCAGTCCACATGGGTGGCTCTGTGCTAGCCATGGAATGACTCTTGTACTTCTGAAGCGCTGCTGTGGACGTCGTCAGATGTTTTTTGGTAATTAGGTGGTCCTTTGAAACTGATGTCGATTTACTGGAGTTGGACCTCTGTACGTGTTAAGAGGTCCTTGGCTAAGCTCGGTGGAGGAAGACTCTGGTCTATGTGTGGTCTGGGTGAGCTCTATACTAGTCACCAACTGGGGTGTGCGTGCGAAGGCATACTTAAGCTCCCGGGAGTTTAAGTATGGACTGGAGGGACTCTGTCCGACTATGTCCAAATGCTGAAAGAAAAGCGTGGAGGATGAGCGACGGTATTCACCGCGCTATATACACGATACCGTGGGAAATGTGGGCGGTGCCCACGCTGACAGGTGCATAGTTTGAATTTTCAGGGTTAGGTTACAATCATAGAACTAGAGTTATAATAACATAACTATCGATTTCTTTGTCCCATTAATTGTTCTCATTTTATTGCTCTTATCAACATGGAGAAGTGCATCGGCTTGCCTTTTGCAAAAGTTTTTTTTATTGATAACAACATTGGCATATTCTGATCAAAACAGGACGATACAAAAAAAGAGCCTATAGTGCAATTAAACGATGAACATACATACCGCTTGTGAATACAGAATAACTATTTCATATTAAAACCGACTTTAAATGAGATGAGATTAAATTAATAGCTGAATCCGCATACTTCGCTCCTGGGGACTTCCGCGGAGATGTTCCGCTCAGGCCAACCTCTTGGCATCCGCATCGCCTGATTATTGGCCCTCTTCATCAGCGGTTGAGCGGCATTCTGGTTGAGACAAGGCTTTCCAACCATTTTTTATAGACCTTTTGCCTTGCCGACTCGTTTGTGCTCCCAGAAGCGTCTGAGAATGTGTCTCTTTCAGAATCGGTATTGGTTGATTGGGAGCTTAAGTATGGACTGGAGGGACTGTTTTCCCATGTGGACTGATTGTTATCAGTCCACATGGGTGGCTCTGTGCTAGCCATGGAATGACTCTTGTAGGCTACTTCTGAAGCGCTGCTGTGGACGTCGTCAGATGTTTTTTGGTAATTAGGTGGTCCTTTGAAACTGATGTCGATTTACTGGAGTTGGACCTCTGTACGTGTTAAGAGATCCTTGGCTAAGCTCGGTGGAGGAAGACTCTGGTCTATGTGTGGTCTGGGTGAGCTCTATATATACTAGTCACCAACTGGGGTGTGCGTGCGAAGGCATACTTAAGCTCCCGGGAGTTTAATTATGGACTGGAGGAACTGGTTATGGATATGACGCATATGGCTGTATGCCAATAATCAGGCGATGCGGATGCCAAAAGACAATCCGCGGCGGCGGTCAACAACATCGCCCTGCTCTCCTCTGCCATGGTCTCCTTGTTGGCTGACAGGGAGGCCTACGGCCCGGAGGAAGCCGCGAGATGGCTGGCGGTTTCCCGCTTTTTCCAGCGCCATCCTCCAGCTATGCCAGCCGATAGCCGTTTCGGCCGGCCGGCATATGGCGTGGGCTACCATGATTCAAGGGTCATATGGCTCTCCCACACTGCGGTGCAGGAACGAGAGCGGGCCAGCCTCGTCCAGGCTCCACTAGCGCCTGATGGCCTATTTGGTCCCTGGTTCTCCGAGGTGCTCGCGCACCAGCAGTCATTCCGTGAGAATCGTTCCCGGTTCGGGGCGATTCTCACGGGCTCCTCCCACCAGCAGGCTGGGAGGAGGCGGGGTCCGGGCCGATCCCAGCGTTCCAGGGGGCCGCCTCCGACTCCAGCCCCGGTGCCGCAGCAGCCGCCGCAGACGGGTAGAGCAGCGCCACGGACCGGTAAGTTCCGGAAGCTTGCTCCTACTTTTTCTTTCCCTATTAAAGAATAAGTAAAGACCGTTCGGCCGAACAGCGGTACATGGTACCTAAGAGCGATATTCCTCAGGCCACCTAGGTCCTACGCTTGTGGTGCGTTCCTCCATGTTGCCTCTTCCCCCCTCTCAGCCCTCTGGCTGTAGGGTGGCGACCGTATGACGGCGTGTTCACATGGCCTCTGGTTCACCTGCTTCCAAGAAGCGCCGTCCCTTGGAGCCTCGTGGACGGATCAGAGACTCGTTGCACGAGCCCGTGGATACGGCCGCCTGTACCGGTCTCCCAGTTCCCCACATTATAGGTGAGGAGACGGGTCCGCGCGCTGTGGCTACAGCCTGCGGCGGCCGGACGGCTAGCTCCCTGTTCAGCGGGCACGAGCGCGACGTCTAGACAGCTCCTTGTTTTTACAGCGGCTGGATCTGGTACGTCTCCTACGCTCGCTGAGCCTCCTCCCGTTCATGGGAAGCCCCCCTTGGCTCACACGCAGTGTGGAGGCAGTAGGGGCAGAGGAATACGGGTTATTCCTGAACGGTCTTCCTCAGCTGTCGGCTCGCCCTCTCTCCGACCGCTATGCGTGTTGGCAAGAGCGATGCGTTCTGCCATCGTGGTTGGACACCACGTTGAGATGGGGCCATCCCATACAGTTCAAGCGTCGTCCCCCACCCTTTATGGGGTTGGTGGAGACCACGCTACGGGACCCGGCTGCGAGCAGGGCTCTGGCAGCAGAGGTGACACGTCTCTTGGTAAAGGGGGCCATCACTGTCGTTCCCCCCCACGAGTCTCACCTAGGGTTTTATTCCCGCTACTTCCTGGTTTCCAAGAAGCCAGGGGAAAAGATACCTATTCTGGATCTTTGGGTGTTCAACAGATCCGTTGCCACGAGGAAATTCAGAATGCTCACTGTCGGATTGTTCCGGTGTGTGAGAGAGGGCGACACTTAAATGTCGCCCTCTCTCACTTAAATGTCGCCCTGTTAAATGTCGGAGCTCGACGCTGTGAGGAAAATGCTGTTGCATTTCTTTCACCTGGTGCGCGGCCGCTCCCCTGCTCTCCACCGAAAGGCGGTCGAGCTCTGGCTTTGGGCTCATCAGTATCTACTCAGTCTGAGAGCCCTGCATATCGCGGGCGCTCAGAACTTTGGGGCGGACCTCATGTCTCGAGGCGATCCCCGCCGAGACGAGTGGCGGTTACATCCCGACATTGTCAGACTGATCTGGCAGGAGTTCGGGACAGCACAGGTGGACCTCTTCGCGTCCAGGGAGAACACGCACTGCAGGTGGTGGTTCTCCCTCAGCCCTCGGGATCTTCCCCCGTTGGGGGTAGATGCGTTGGCACACACACCTTGGCCGCGGGCTCTCTTGTATGCGTTTCCTCCGCTCCAGCTGATCCTTCCTCTTCTGGAACGGGTCAGACAGGAGTGTCCCTGATATTAGTGGCCCCGGAGAACCGTTCAGCTCTGTGATTTCCAGAGCTGGCCGCGCTCTCGCGGTCAGCGCCGTGGCCAGTACCGTTCAGGCGGATGCGCTCTCACAGGCCCACGGGACGGTGCACCACCCGCCCGATGTCTCGGGACGGCTGTTGGTTTGGCTCCTGAGAGGTTGATTCTGCAGGGCAAAGGTTTGCCTGTGACGGTTATCAACACTATTCAGAGCGCTCGTGCGCCTTCTACTTCTTCCCTCTATGCGGCGAAGTGGTGCGCCTTTCTCTAATTGGTGTGAGAGGAACCACGCTGTCCCATCTCAATGCGAGGTGGGAAGAGTGCTTTCGTTTCTGCAAAACTTATTGAAAAAAGGTTTGGCCTTCTCCACTATCAAGGTCTATGCGGCAGCCGTTTCGGCTGGCCATGCAGGCTGTGATGGTGGACCGATCTTCAGCCATCCACTGGTCAAGAGATTCTTGCGTGGGGCTAGACGGGTTAGGCCTGTTTTCACGCGTGCTTACACCACGCTGGGATCTCCCCACCGTGTTGCGCGGATTGTCCAGGGATCCTTTCGAACCTCTTTCTCAGGCCCCCCTGGATGCCTTGTCATTTAAGACGGCACTCTTGTTGGCCTTGGTTTCTGCCAAGCGGGCCGGTGAGCTAACCGCTCTGTCTGTCAGCCCGAGTTGCTTGTTGCTAAACGAGGACAGCTCCTTTGCGTTGCTCAGACCTAATCCTGCGTTCCTCCCGAAGAACATTAATAGTTCTTTTCGGTCGAGGGATATTGTGCTTAAGGCTTTTCACCCCCCGCCTCATTCTGATGAGGCGGAGGCGGAGTTGCATCTCCTATGCCCGGTTCGGGCGTTGGCTATAGCCTATGTACGTGAATCGCTCGGCCGCGTTCCGCTCCACACAACAGTTGTTTGTGTGTGATAGCGACGCTAGCAGGGGCCGCGCTCTTTCTAAGCAGCGGTTTTCTCGCTGGGTATGTGAGGGTGTTTGCTTAGCCTACTCTCGGCAGGGCTTGGCGCCACCGTTGGGCGTTAAAGCTCACTCCACACGGAGCGGGGCCGCTTCAACGGCTCTACTCAAGGGCGTTTCGGTGGAAGACATCTGCGCGGCTGCCTCTTGGTCTTCCCCCGGCCCCTTTGTCCGTTTGTACATGACATGTCCAGGGGCTCACTCTGCAACTCTGTGCTAGAGTCCGGGACCCCTTTTACGGCTTAAGAATATAGACATGTTCTTTAAAGCGGCGTGGTTAGATTTCCTCTCGCCGGCTGGCGAGTTGGACTTGATTACCAGTCTCACTCTCCCACCTTTTTTCAAATGAAAAACAGGCTAGGGAGGTTTTTCTATTGGCTCGCCAATTGTCAGGTGGCTTTGTTTGCCAGTGTGGCACTCCCGCCGTTTTTTCTTCTAAAAACGGCCGAGAGAGTCCCCTTATTGGAGAGCCGGATTCTGTGGCTCCGCCCCCGGTAGTAGCGGACCTAATGGAAACCTTGTTGCTCTGGTTTTTCTTTACCTTTTCATGGGTTCCATGAAGCACGGAGTAGAGCCGGAGTCTTTACAGACTCACTTTTTTCTCCCTTGATCATTGCCTTGCTTGATCTAGGAGGATTTCGTTTTTTATTAAGCTGTTGTGTTTTACACTTCCTTGGCTTTTTTGAGTCTTAATGTGTTCTGGTGACTTAGGTCGTTTTGACTGGGGTCCAGCAGGAGTACATTGATCGGGCTCCGCTCGCAGCTTCACCTTAGCCCATAAGGCGAAGCCTAGACGGCGTAGCCTACATGAAATAGAACGATAGTTATGTTATTATAACTCTAGTTCTATGATTGTAGGCGTAGCCGTCTAGTTTCCCACCTGCTGTACCCTCCAAATGCTGAAAGAAAAGCGTGGAGGATGAGCGACGGTATTCACCGCGCTATATACACGATACCGTGTGTGGTCTGGGTGAGCTCTATACTAGTCACCAACTGGGGTGTGCGTGCGAAGGCATACTTAAGCTCCCGGGAGTTTAAGTATGGACTGGAGGGACTCTGTCCGACTCTGTCCAAATGCTGAAAGAAAAGCGTGGAGGATGAGCGACGGTATTCACCGCGCTATATACACGATACCGTGGGAAATGTGGGCGGTGCCCACGCTGATAGGTGCATAGTTTGAATTTTCAGGGTTAGGTTACAATCATAGAACTAGAGTTATAATAACATAACTATCGATTTCTTTGTCCCATTAATTGTTCTCATTCTATTGCTCTTATCAACATGGAGAAGTGCATCGGCTTGCCTTTTGCAAAAGTTTTTTTTATTGATAACAACATTGGCATATTCTGATCAAAACAGGACGATACAAAAAAAGAGCCTATAGTGCAATTAAACGATGAACATACATACCGCTTGTGAATACAGAATAACTATTTCATATTAAAACCGACTTTAAATGAGATGAGATTAAATTAATAGCTGAATCCGCATACTTCGCTCCTGGGGACTTCCGCGGAGATGTTCCGCTCAGGCCAACCTCTTGGCATCCGCATCGCCTGATTATTGGCCCTCTTCATCAGCGGTTGAGCGGCATTCTGGTTGAGACAAGGCTTTCCAACCATTTTTTATAGACATTTTGCCTTGCCGACTCGTTTGTGCTCCCAGAAGCGTCTGAGAATGTGTCTCTTCCAGAATCGGTATTGGTTGATTGGGAGCTTAAGTATGGACTGGAGGGACTGTTTTCCCATGTGGACTGATTGTTATCAGTCCACATGGGTGGCTCTGTGCTAGCCATGGAATGACTCTTGTACTTCTGAAGCGCTGCTGTGGACGTCGTCAGATGTTTTTTGGTAATTAGGTGGTCCTTTGAAACTGATGTCGATTTACTGGAGTTGGACCTCTGTACGTGTTAAGAGATCCTTGGCTAAGCTCGGTGGAGGAAGACTCTGGTCTATGTGTGGTCTGGGTGAGCTCTATATATACTAGTCACCAACTGGGGTGTGCGTGCGAAGGCATACTTAAGCTCCCGGGAGTTTAATTATGGACTGGAGGAACTGGTTATGGATATGACGCATACGGCTGTATGCCAATAATCAGGCGATGCGGATGCCAAGAGGTTGGCCTGAGCGGAACATCTCCGCGGAAGTCCCCAGGAGCGAAGTATGCGGATTCAGCTATTAATTTAATCTCATCTCATTTAAAGTCGGTTTTAATATGAAATAGTTATTCTGTATTCACAAGCGGTATGTATGTTCATCGTTTAATTGCACTATAGGCTTTTTTTTTGTATCGTCCTGTTTTGATCAGAATATGCCAATGTTGTTATCAATAAAAAAACTTTTGCAAAAGGCAAGCCGATGCACTTCTCCATGTTGATAAGAGCATTAAAATGAGAACAATTAATGGGACAAAGAAATCAAGGGATATTTAGCATAGAAAAAAGATTTGCGATTAATCACGATTACTCGTGAGTTAACTATGACATCAATGCGATTAATCACGATTAAATATTTTAATCGCTTGGCCTCCAGAGTGTTAGATTTCAGCTTATTTCTAAATTGTTCGGACGGACTCTGCGTTGTGTATTTTCAGTCGTAGTAGTAATTCTTGAAGTCTAAATCAAAGCAACTTGACAGGTTGGATCAGAGGGTTGAATAGATGGTTTATTCCAGGATGTAATACAGCGAGATACAGACTTAGGTTGAATAATCTATAGTGGACCCATTGAGGAGCCGTTTGATGACTTGTTCCTTGGCTGTCGAACCTTCTTTTCGTCTAACCAAAGGGTTGGGGGGATTATTATACAAAAAGGGGATACATGAATAACACGTGAACAGACGCACTCTCAGCCTTGATAAGGTATCTGGCCCTGGCTATGTCCCGGAGGACCAGGTCGGTTCAACCTTGTTGAGACATAACAATGGCAGAATATTGGAGATAACACCTTGTATCAGTATGAGAGGCCCTGGCCTGTTCCTAGACTAGAAATGTGAACAAAAGAGAGACACTAAGATACACCAACATTCTACATTCCTCCCTCTTGATCATACTAAACATAGTTTAAAGATCACCCACAAAATGAGAATTCAGTGTATCTACTGGTAAAACATTAACAATTAACTAAATCAATGAAAGAAAGCATAAAAGGCAATAGACAAGTAAATTCAAAACATGCACAAGTAAACCAGGTAGGCTACTATAATAAAGGAAATAACAAACTCATTAGGTTACTCAAGATCAAACCAAAACAGACAAAAAATTTAAAGAATCAAGAAAGTCAACTGTCCAGACACCTCCCTCTGCTTGGCACAGCAACATCACAGACAATACTGCATGACTCAGTTGGTTTTGAGTAGCAGTTGCAACAGAGTTCTTTTCCAGCTGATTGCCACCGCAGGTGTGATGGGGGATGAGGATGAAAGTTCGTAGTAGGGCGTCAGGACAAAACACAGACACAGTTCAGTTCAAGGACTCATCCCAAGGACTCAACAAGTGTCCGTGTCTCCTGGATCTCCCAGGTACGATGAAACATGAAACAAAGAAAAAGTGCAGTATCAGTCATGGGGGAGGCATTGTCACAGCCTCCAACAGTAATAATAATCAAAATGATTTGATAAACAATGAAAAATGATCATACAAAAATAAATCGCTTGATTCGAAAAATTGTTATATCAGTAATCAGCATTCTATATGCCCACTCTATATGCCCACGTTATTGATCCTCTGCGCTGGTTGGTTTAAGCACATTAGCAACTGGGTACATTAGGTTACTTCAGGCCAACTTCGCTAGGCCCAGGTACATCTTCATACAACAGAGGCAAATCTATCAATCGTTCAGGATCTATTTTCTCTAGAACATCACTCTCAACAGACATGCTTATCATGCTA
The DNA here is from genome assembly GCF_902167405.1 of Gadus morhua. NCBI lineage: Eukaryota > Metazoa > Chordata > Actinopteri > Gadiformes > Gadidae > Gadus > Gadus morhua. The sequence goes on along the minus strand of NC_044051.1, from coordinate 7,091,172 downwards.
CGCACCATTACAAGCCTCTGCCGACTAAAACATGAAGCAATTCAAAAAGAGGCATAGATAGAATCGCCTTGTGGTCAACTGTCATTTAATAGAAATCTGACAGATTATTACCTGGTCATGTTATAAACCAGCTGGAAATCGTGGATTTTCTGATAAAGACTAGCTAGCCTCTTTGACAGATGAAACAGCAGAAACTATGTTAGGTGCGCTCATGCTGCATTTTGGTATTGCAGGAGACGCCCAATCACCAATCAGAGGTAAGAGATTCCAGCAGGAAGGTTGCGCTCGATTACAAAGACCTTTTGAGCCTGTTCATTAGTGTACAGCATCCGTCCTCTCATTGCTTGTGTAAACTTAAAGGTAGAATATTAGATTTGAGGACGAATCAATAGGGTGGGCTAAGGCAAGTTTTGGTTGGGCTTCAGCCCACCAAAAAAAAACAAGGTCTAGCTTCGACACTGACTTGCAAGACCCATTCAGCAAAACTGCAAGTCTTCTCAAGATCCTCATCACCAAACCAATGTCAACAGCAGAATCAGAGAGATGCTTCTCCACCTTTAAAGAGGATAAAGACTCCTTAAGAACATTATGGCTCAAGATCGCCTCAATGCTCTGGCTATGCTATCTATAGAGAAAAAACTCACACGGGTCATTCCAGATTTCAATAAAAGGGGTTATTGAGACAAATAAAGCTTACTTACTTACTTACTTACTTACTTACTGTATATAGTTCTCTGCAAACCTATGGTGGGATCAGGCCTTCAGTGTGCATATTGTATATAGTCCTCTGCAAACCTATTCAGTGTACATACTGTATATAGTTCTCTGCAAACCTATGGTGGCATCCAGGCCTTCAGTGTGCATATTGTACTGTATGTAGTCCCCATTTGTCTAAATGCATACTAATGCAGACTGTAGATATATATATGAATGAAGTTTACCAACACAATGGCTTGGCCGTAACACACTCACCCATTATCTCTATCTCACTCACACACTTACACAGAGAGAGAGAATGTTACCTTGTGTGTAATTCACAGTTTTAGTTGATGTAACTGCACTCTTAATGTTGCTGAATTCTACAACACAACTAAATTAACTTAAAAATTAGTTCCCTGGCCCCATTCGTCTTTATAAGTAAATGTTCTGTTCTGGCTTTATTATTTTGTCAGAATGCTTCGTTTGTTTGTGAAAAACACAAAAAAATCTTCTGGGGGAGGATCCCCCCAGACCCCAATACAGGGGTTTGGAATGCAAACGTTCAGCCCCACCTCAAATAAAATCCACCAGCCGCCACTGCCATCATCGCGTTCGGGGGATGGAATGAAGGGCTCCCGGGGGGAAGCCGATGGGCTAGGGACTGGGAATGGTGGTTCTATGGGAGAACTTAACCCTACATTTTATGGTAAACTATGATTATTATTAGGCCTATATAACATATATACTTTAATGGTGGAAGGTAGCTGATCACCTCTCCCCTATAAGTTAGGTTTGACATGGCGCCAGGGAGCAAGTTCACTCAGTTCCTATCTTGTGTGCTTTTTCAAGGGTAAAGCTGACATGTACACCATCGTTTAGTATGCATAATGGTTAATATATGTTCAAGGGTAAAGATGTGACCTGGAAAAATATGCTATGTAAATCAACCTTTGTGGTTAATGAATGGTCAAGGGTAAAGCTGTGACCTGGAAAAATATGTTATGCAAATCAACATTTTATGTAAGTCTGACCTCATATTATGTAAGGATTGGGTAGATATGGAGCAGGACGAGAATCATTCTGGAGTGTCTGGCGCTGGTAGGACTGATACTAACTGAGCAGTAGCAAACGTCGAACTGGCGCCGGCTGAATGGACCTACCAGGCTGAAGTAGGGAGTGGAGATTGTGGATTGATGGCAGGTGTGTCGGGAGGATGAGGGCCAGTGGCGTCAAGCGACCACTAGATGGAGGTGTTGGACCGTGTAGCAGGAGGCGGCGTAACACTTCAAGTGTGTGATTGTGGAATACATTCATGAAGCAGCTGGTGTTTGTCTCTGACTGTGGTATTAACTAGTTAACCTTAACAAATGAGTCATTATAAGTGAGGGTTAGGGTTAGAATGAGGTTAGCTGGATAGAGATTACAGCTTCAGCGGTCCCCGGCCGGTCACCCTGGGGCCAGCTACATACTAAACATGAGGAGAATGAAGGGGCTCCTTTCAGAGGGCTGTCAGGAGGTGTTGTGGTTGGAATTTCGGGCCCACGCATATCGTTTCTGTGTAAACTGTTTGGAATAAAAAGCCATCCGAACTTATAACAAGTATACTAATTTAATTAAGTTATAAAGGTACAATAACATACAACAATCATACAACGAACATAAAACAAACAGAACAATCCAAGGCCTAACATTCAATCATCCGAGGCCTAAAATGGGATTTGCACTTAGTCTCTCTCAGAGCTTTGAGTGTTGTCAGGATGTAGTAAAACTATAGTATTGGTTAACCAGATGGTCAACTATCGATTAACTTCCTCAGGATTTAATACAGTGGGAAGTAGCCAGGCCTAATCAGTTGGAGCCCTGGCTTCAACTTGCAGTCAGAGAAACAGAATTTGAAAGTAGAATTTTTCCATTAGTGTGATGACACAAGGGTTTCCCTCAGGTTGTTGTCCTTCGCTGTTTCCAGTCATGTAGAGGATGCAGCTGCCCCCCCTAAACCCTGTCCCTCTCTCTCCCACCAGCTCCACAGAGCTGCTGGTGGTGCACCTATGTGAGGTGGAGGAGTCTGCGTCCTGCATGCTTCGGCTGTACATGGACATGGTGACAGGCACCCGATACCCCTCCAACACCTATGTAATGTGGTAGAAAAAATCTGAATTCTATCACTTCAACTTACTAAGAGAGCATGAGAAATCCGGAGTCCGGAGCAAGTATGACATAAGACTTTATTGTTGAACAAGCAACAACAAATCTGAGTAATTTGCAAAGCACTCCCGATCATATGATCCCGGCCTTTTTATTCTCACAAATCAAGCTGTTCTCTCGCTGATATGCTCGCCCACAGCATAGGTCATGGGCTGAACACACCCACAGTATGACAGCTTTGTGCCTATTCCTCTGTGCGTGTGTCTCCATCCACTTCCTGTGTGTGTGTGTGTGTGTGTGTGTGTGTGTGTGTGTGTGTGTGTGTGTGTGTGTGTGTGTGTGTGTGTGTGTGTGTGTGTGTGTGTGTGTGTGTGTGTGTCCATGAGTGGCCTCTCCACGTGGCTCGTCTACATCACAGCTCCTATGACTTCAGGTCCACTGTGGCGGTAAGACCCAAACATACTGTAGCACCACTACTAGTAGTAACACACAGACTATTACAAACACAACTGACTACTTACAGCAGACTACTTGCACACAACTGACTACTAACGCACAACAGACTATTACTAACAATTTAAATATACTTAGATGCAACCACTACTGCTAGTACACAAAAAAAAAAAAAAACGAACACCTAAACAAATAGTACTAATACACACTAATATATGTCACTAACACCAAATGAGACCCCAGAACATCGTAACATTAAGGCCCTGCTGTTGAAGAACCAAACACGAATGAACACATGAATGCTCTATATCCCTTGTGGACGGGTGATATTCACTCAAACTCCTCCTCCTCTCAAGGGCCAAGCAGACTGCACTACTGACCGCCACTCAGCCGGGGCCCTCTTCACAGACTACCACTTCCACTTCTACAGACACTGCACCTACTGACACTCACACACACACACACACACACACACACACACACACACACACCTCTTTCACTTCTACAGACACTGTACAGACTGACTGACTGACACACACACACACACACACACACACACACACACACACACACACACACACACACACACACACACACACACACACACACACACACACACACACACCCCACTCACCTCTACAGACACTGTACAGACACACATCCACGTCAATAACTGTATGCTTAGATTGTATTGTTCGTGTCTGTAGGAATTTTAATTGGTTTAAAACGACAGCCTTTCGAAGATGATTGTGAATGTGTCTCACTTTTGAAATCACTTACATCTGATCATGGTAACTAGATGAATTGATTGAAACTTTGATTAAAAATATCTGAAAAAAATTATTGTTTTTGAATATTTGTACCATACGGTTTTGATGTTTTAACATGCGCGCGCACACACACACACACACACACACACACACACACACACACACACCTTTCACTTCTACAGACACTGTACAGACTGACTGACACACACACACCCCACTCGCTTCTACAGACACTGTACAGACACACATCCATGCCAATAACTGTATGCTTAGATTGTATTGCTCATGTCTGTAGGAATTTTAATTGGTTAAAACGACAGCCTTTCGAAGATGATTGTGAATGTGTCTCCCTTTTGAAATCACTTACATCTGATCATGGTAACTAGATGAATTGACTAAACTTTGATTAAAAATATCTGATTTGTGTATTCTGTGTATTATGTGTATTATGTCTCCAAATTATGCCAGAAATAATCATTTTTGAATGCATTCCTGATCCATTTCCGACCTGATCTTGGATATAGATTATTCCCTGACTCAAAATCTAGTCTTGATTCAGTCCATATAGGGGTCTCCTTTCAGGATCTACTCTAGTCCACTGTGTTTTTTTTATATCATTATGTATTTATTTTTAATATACATTTACTATATTCTGATTCTAATAACGACAAAAGGTAGAATCTTTTTGGAATAAATAGTAATCAATGGACGTTGTGAATCGATTCATAATCATAGAAGATAAGAATCCCCATTTAACTAAGACCTGTTGGGGGATGTGGAATGTGGAATGTGCTGAAGTGGTGGGTGACGGGGGTCGCCTCTTGAACCGTGCAGAACGGGTTGAATTTTACACGGTGAAAACATGAGACAATAGACAATGACCCAGGAGCAAGCTTGGACATGACGCAGCTTGCCCACTGCATCCATCCGTCAATGGACGACGGAAGGCGCTTCTGACGGATGGGGGAGTGGTATTTGCCGAAGGAGCCAGACGCAGCCACGATCTGACTGGCTGACGGATCCGACGCAGCCTGAAAAGTTAAAAAAATGTCAACTTCTGACCGCAAGAGATGGAGCCGACGGAACGGACGGACCCACAATGCATTTCGGGATCGCCCTATCCAGTCCCCAGTGGGCAAGGGGTGTGAAGGTGGGGTTGGATACGAGCCCCGAGTGACTTGTTGTCCAGTTTTTACAGTGCACTAAGAACAAACACTCAAGTGAATGGCCTGCACCTCTTTGCAAACTATTTTGATTAGGTTTTAGCATGGGCGTCCAACCTTTTTTTAACCCGAGAGTGTGGTAAAAAATAATCTAATTCAATCACTTCAAGAACAAGCAACAACCAAGCCGAGTCGTTTGCAAAGCACTCCCGATCATAAGATCCCGGCCTTTTTATCCTCACAAGTCAAGCTGTTCCCCATATGATATGCCCGCCCACAGCCAGTCAGTCATGCATTCCTTCAGGCATTTGGTCAACATCAGATAATCTAAACATTAGGTTGAGGTCAGTACCCCTTGACCCCAGACTCTCTGGTGCCGTGTCGAGTTCCATAGCACGCGCTGACCCCACACCCTCTGGCGCCGTGTCAAGCCTTTCCTATGAATCCAGGTGTTTTAGCTACTTTCCACTATTAATGTATCTATATGATATATAGGCCTAATAATATTCAGTTAACATAAAAAGTAATGGTTAATTTTTCCCATAAGAGCTACTTCATTGGTATTGAGTCATACGAAGGGCACCCATTTTGATACTCTTCTGAAATAACGAATTTGCTCCGTTTGCCTTTAGTTGTATATTATTATTGATTAATGATACTTATCTATGTGAAGACACTGATCATGTTAATGATTTCTCACAATAATTATCAAAAATGACTTAAAAAAGGTGGGAAAGAGTTGATCAGGAATGAGTTTTTTTAGAACAGGCCTGCGGGTGCCTCATATGGCACTGTGTTGGTGATCCCCGGGTTACAGAATAGGACAGGTTGTATGATTAAGTTATAGAGTAGGAATAGTTGTGTGATTAATTTATGAAGTAGGACAGGTTGTGTGATTGAGGTTATAAAAGTTAGTGGATCACTCCCCACCAAATAAAACAGAATATCAAATTGCATACAAATGTCATATATTTTAATTGAAAAAAAATCAAGCAGCATCCACAACGATGACGTAACATAAAATATCTATGTAAAAGTAGTGGGAACACAGTGCAGTAGTCGTCAAGAGTAACTATATACATTCAGTTGGAGCTGTTGCAAAGATAGATCCTACTTGCAGCTTCCCTTTACCCCCCCCCCCCCCCCCCCTGTAAAAGATAGCTCGGACTTCCATTGACGTATTTCAATGCGTTTTCAGCAAAACAATCGCAAGTCCACTTACAAAAAGTGAGGCTTATAAAAAATTAAATAAAAAATGTATAATGCCCAAACGACAGAACAGATTTTTAATGATGTTGTAATATCATAATATATTTATGATGTATTATTGTCAGTGAGTTTTAAAAAACACACCTTTGACAGTTAAGACAAAAGTTGGCAACAAAGTTTTATGCATTAAAGTTTGACCCTCTTATAGTATTGAAAAATGTATATACAATTATAAAATTTAAATCACAAAAAAATAACGTCCACGTACTGAATAAGATTCTTATTTTCAAAATGACCGACACTTTCTTGATAGTGCTTTGAACCCGAGGTAGAAAAAGGTTGTGCTACCACTGGCTCAACTGCTCAACCTCGGAAGGACTCGACGGCCTAGGCTTTCTGGAAACTAGAAACAAAAAGGGGAACAAATATACCATCAGAACCTTGAAACAGACGCTCTTTATACCAACACATTGGTCTGTTTATTAAAAGACGACGTGATGAGTACTTACGATTCCTGCTCTCCGGTGTCTGACACCACTTGTAGCCCTCGCCTACTGAATGCCCTGAAATCACCACCAAGAAGATGAATAGATGTTAAACATTAAAACGCAAGCAACAGGTTTTCAGGGACCGCTTGTGATTACAGACAAACTATTTCATATTAAAACCGACTTTAAATGAATAAATTAATGGCTGAATCTGCATACTTCGCTCCTGGCGGCCCCCGCGGAGGTGTTTGTCCCGAGTCAACCGCATCGCCTGATTCTTGGTCCTCTTCATCAGCAGCGTGGTGGGCGCAGTATAACAACTGTTCTTCTGTTGGGCTGGGTCGGGACAGGGTTCCAGCTCAGCATCTTTCCCTGCATCGTGTTCCTCCGAAATGTCAGCATTTTTGGAAGAGGAGGAAGCATGTCGCCTTGTGTCCTCCGGCCCAGAGCTGTGCCGCCGTGATATTCTGGTTGAGACATAGTTATCTTTCCATTCTTTGCGGATCTGTTGCCTTGCCGACTCCTTTGTGCTCCCAGAAGCATCTGAGAATGTGACTCTTTTAGGATCGATAGAATATCTTCCGGTTTTAGAGGATTTGGAGATCATACTGGATTTCAACTGCCCTTTACTGGAACTGGGAGCTGTTTCGGTGAGAAGGGACGGCTTCGGGTGAACGGAATCCTTTGTCTTGTCGGCTCTGCGACAGTAGTGAGAGATTCGTTTTTTGGTATTTTTTATTGAGTGGCAGCTGAAGTATGGATTGGTTTCCAATGTTGACTGATTGTTATGGTCACCTGAGGATGCGGTCCTGAATGGCGGTATACCGCTAGAGAATGCCATCCTTGGTGTCTCTTTGCCGCCTGAGGACGCCGTCCTGGGTGGCTCTGGGCCACTAGAGGACGCCGTCCTGGGTGACTCTGGGCCACTGGAGGACGCCGTCCTGGGTGACTCTGGGCCACTGGAGGGCGCCGTCCTGGGTGGCTCTGGGCCACTGGAGGGCGCCGTCCTGGGTGGCTCTGGGCCACTGGAGGGCGCCGTCCTGGGTGGCTCTGGGCCACTGGAGGGCGCCGTCCTGGGTGGCTCTGGGCCACTGGAGGGCGCCGTCCTGGGTGGCTCTGGGCCACTGGAGGGCGCCGTCCTGGGTGGCTCTGGGCCACTGGAGGGCGCCGTCCTGGGTGGCTCTGGGCCACTGGAGGGCGCTGTCCTGGGTGGCTCTGGGCCACGAGAGGACGCTGTCCTGGGTGGCTCTGGGCCACTAGAGGACGCTGTCCTCGGTGGCTCTGGGCCACTAGAGGACGCTGTCCTGGGTGGCTCTGAGCCACGAGAGGACGCTGTCCTGGGTGGCTCTGGGCCACTAGAGGACGCTGTCCTGGGTGGCTCTGTGCTAGCCGTGGAATGAGCCTTGTACTTCTGAAGCGCTGCCGTGGACGTCGTCAGTTGCTTTGGGATAATCAGGTGGTCCTTTGAAACTGATGTTGGTTTATTGGAGGTCACATGTTGCCCGGAATTAAATGCATTTACTTTCTGTTCTCCGATTGGGCCATCGAGCATTTTACGTTTCTCAGAACGTAATTTCTCGTCTCTCGTCTTATATTTTGGTTGTCCGTTAGCAGAAGTAACCGGATTGTTTTTCTTGGTTCGTTTCGAGAGTCTGTAGTCATCTCTTTTGTTCTTAGGGATGGTCAATTCTGCCATCAGTGTCACTGGATCACTTTGTTCAGAAGGCATCTTGAAAAACAAGCGAGGGATTATGGGATTGGGTTTTGGGAGTTCATGACTAGTTGAGACCCGCTCCTCTGCTCCAGCCACACAGGGGGGCTTTTGGTCAATCTCCAAGTCAAGGAATGCCCTTTGTTGAGGCCCCTTTACTGGATACCTGTGACCTTCAGCCAAATGTCCAATTCGTAGAACTGGGAAATCATCTCCCCCGTCCTCCGATTCAGACAACCTCAAGCCCTTTGCACCTCTGCGTTTTAACTTGGCTCCTTCATCGGTTAGTTTCTTTAGTCCTTTTAGAATGGCTGTTTGATCGGTTTTTGCATGACATTTTGTTGGAGCTTTTTTAAATTCAACAGAACTGCAATCACCTTCAGATTCTATCGGGCTGCTTTTAGGTTCAGGTGTCATGGGTACATCCGTCTCCAGGCTCGTTTCCATCTCCACTTCGAACACACAGCTGTCATCCGTGCCGTCAGAGAATGTGATTGTACGAGGCCGTTTGGCAGAATATAATTTTTCACACGTTTTCCTCTTCTTCTTCTTCAGTGATTTGGAGAGATTTCCGTCTTCCCAGCACTGAGGGGACACTGTTAAATAGTTGCAATTGGACTCCGAGGACGAGTAGTCACTGCTGTCTTCGGTGTCACATGAACTGGATCTTTCTCTGCACCGGAGAACAATGTTTCCATTACTTGATTCTGCTGGGATGCCTTCTGTGGGTGTTGGCACAGGGAGATCATCAGAAACAATTATAATCTGAGAATCTTTATTGCTACAGGGATTTAGGCAAGCCTTTTCTCGTAGAAAGCTATCAAGGGTATCAAACACTTCCAACTGCCTCATGGGAGAAGTTGGCAAAGGTTTTTTGGTTGTTGAAGGCAGCATATTTTTACCACTAGATTGGGTTTTTGCTTGGGAGACATGGTTTACATTCGCTTCAACAAATGCAAGGTATGTTATTGCCACCGGAATCATCAGCCAATCCTCTTCAGCATCCTCCTCTTCAACCATGGGGCTTATGGCTTCAGTCACCTTCTCTTGAATTTCAGTATCGGTAGATCCATCTTCTTCAGTAGAAAGGTCCATTGTATCCTCGTCTGAACTAATGTAAATGACTTCCTGCTGCAGAGAACGACCTGCATGAACCTCAGGTAACAAACCAGGAATCAAACCAGTTTTGTCACCATTTGAGGTTCCGTCACGAGACTGCCTTGCGGAATTAAACAAATGTTTTGAAAGGGCCGGGACATTTGTGGGACTCCCAGATTTGATAGGTTGTCTGACATTGTTTGACAGTTGTGTCCCCGACGGCTCATCTATGATTAAACATACATCTGTGGAAATTTGTGTTTCAGAGATATCTTCATAGACGGGGCAATATTTAGAGGAAGCGCCACTCAAATTTCCAATTGTGGTTTCAGAGGGAAGCCTATTTGACTGCAAATCCAGAGCCAGAATGTCTTCGCCATTTTGAATGTCGTCTTCTGAAATGTATTCATAACTCTGGCTTTTAAACCAGTGTTCTTCTTTGCATGACATTTGTATTGATTTGGCCATGTCCATTTCTGTATTAGTCTTCCCTGCTTGCCAATTATTCACTAAACTCAGAGTCCCCGTTTCTCGCGCCTCCGGGTGACCCACGTACGAGACGGGGTGCAGAGCGCCTGGCTCTTTGTCTCGATCCTCGAGGCAGTTGGCGATTAGCCATGAGGAGGTGTACTTGTGTCCTTGTGTCGCACCGTTTTCAACCTCTGAGGCAGCTCGCTGCTCTATGAACTCCTTTGGGGTTGTTCCTGAGAGTGCAGAGAGAATCACTGGATTCTCGTTGTCGTTCTTTGCACAAACCTCCGCAGCGAGCATCATAATTTTCGGGTATTCTGTGGATGTAAAAACATGAACATCATCTTTATTTCCATTCCAATAACACTGCAAGATGGAGTCATAAATGTCCTCAGCGGGGCTAGTTACTTTACAAGGGATAGAGTTTGTAGTGGAGACTAGCTCTTTCATTGCAAAAAATGAGTAACTAATTATTGGCACAGTAGAAAACTCTGCTATAGCACCCTGACAGAGTTTTGTTTTACAATAGTCGACATCCCCAATGTCCCCCTTTTCGTCAACGCATATATTGTTAAAAATGGGTTTGTCCCCAGTTTCACACAAGATATTTGCATCCCATAATTTAGTTAAATCAAAATCTGGGGCCTCCTCTGTACACTCAATTAAAGATACAGTGTGCGAGTTATTTAAAGCCGTGATTTGTGTACCTGTGGAGTCCTTTTCTGGTTTAGGTTGGCCATCTTGCTTTAAAACATTACGAGTCAACGCTGATTGCTTCTCTTGAATCCCTTTTCCGAACGCAGTGGACCACTTCTCATTCCCGTTGCAGTCGAGAGCTGGACTACCAGCACTCCCGGCAGAAGAAACGCAGATTTCCTCCGATGATGCGGTAGAGGTGACATGCCGGGGTGCTGATTCGTCTATTTTCAAATGTAATGAACCAGTGTTCTGCTTGCTTGGCAGGCATACATTTAAGGTACTGGAACTCAAACAATGTGTCCGTTCTGCACCCTTGCTCCCGCCACACTGGGTCCGTCCCGCCATTATGTTAGACACTCTTTCCATAAGGAAATCATGAATGTGGGCATCAGTAAAACGTTTATTTTTGCTCATTGCTTTGAGCTTAAGGTGAGCTGGGTGTGGAACAGGGCAAGGGGTGTGAGAGCAATGCTCTTTCCCAACTGAAGAAGGATCCTGACTATGTGTACTCACTAACTGTGATGCAGATGATGTGCTTACTGCTGGAACACTGGGGCGACGCTCACTCTGTTCAAACGAGTGCAGTGGTTGGTGCCGCTTTAAGGCAGAGATCTCTCCTCCCAATTTAAGTTCTTGACGTCTGCGCCCACACTGTGAATCTGGACCGTCGTCCTCATCACCGGCCAAGCTGCCAGTCAGTCTACAGTTTTTCTGAGCAGACTTACTCCACTCACAAACCTCCCTCCTTGATTGGCCCTTCTGTGACCATGAATGTTGATAGTGTGATTCGACTAATGGTGGTAGGTTATGCGTTGCCCTAACATGAGGATTCTGCCTCTGCTGCTGATGGACCCTCCTCAACACGCCATGGTCCTCCGAGGGTGGAGGAGACAGAGCTGTGATGCGTCCCCCATTATGAGCAAGTTCCTTGGGTCCAACAGTACTGGCGGGGAAGTATGGCGTTGGAATCGATGCAGGGGACACCCAAACGGTGGCAGTGGAGTCCATCCTATTGTAGCCATTGGTACCTGCGGCACGTCGCTCGGCCATGGAGGTACATGGGTTGATGTTCATCTGCCCTGTGGTGAGGGGCTGGGACATCTGAACGGGTGCCCCGTTGGGATCCCACCCTAGGTTCATGCCACCCTTTCAGATTTGCATGGGTATGGCTTGCATTGGGTTGACATGAAGCACAACCTTAAAGCTGGCAACGATCCTCTGGTCTGGAGAATAGAAAAAACAGAACAGAAATTGGTTTCCAGCGGTTTTCTTGTTTTCAGTGATATACTTTTGCAGTTCTCTTCAGGAATATCAAAATCCTATTAGATGAAATCCTAGAGGTGTGTCGTTTGTGTTAGTTGCATTTCCCTGGTTGACGCCAGGGGACGGGTTCCATGTAGAACAGTGTGGCAAGGCAGCCTACACAATTCAGTGTAGGCAAGGCAACTTTATTTATATAGCACTTTTCATACACGAGGCAGACCCAAAGTGCTTCACATAGAACCATCGTCCTACAACAAAATGTAACTAAATAATAAAGATAAATAAAAGAAAACAAAGGCAAAGTTTAAAAATGCATTGAAGAAAGGGCAATTTGTTTAAGATTAAGCAGAAAGCTAAAGCAAAAAATACAATGAAGAAATAAAAAAAAATAGATACGCCTAAGAAAATAAAGAGAAAACGCCATATTGTCCAAATGAAGAATCACAAACTTCTTACCCAGCAAGAGTGTGTCTGCCTAGTTTTTAGGACATGGCAAGACCACTTTTCAACCTCTCCTTTCACCAGGGTGGTTTTCTCACTGTTCAGGAGGTCCTTACACATGGTGTTACCACCAGAGTCTCGCTTCATAGTTCACTGAGGTTAAACTTTTGCAGGAGAGGGCAAATCCCTATCTACACTCTTCAAAACTCAAGCAGGGGCAACAGGTCTTAGCTAAATGGAGATTCTTATCTTCTATGAATCGATTCACAACGTCCATTGATTACCATTTATTCCAAAAAGATTCTACCTTTTGTCGTTATTAGAATCAGAATATAGTAAATGTATATTAAAAATAAATACATAATGATATAAAAAAGACAGTGGACTAGAGTAGATCCTGAAAGGAGACCCCTATATGGACTGAATCAAGACTAGATTTTGAGTCAGGGAATACTCTATATCCAATATCAGGTCGGAAATGGATCATGACCTCAAGAATCGAAATCTACTACCACTACCACTACTACTGGAAACAGTGAGCAAAAACACCCATGCTGTCAAAGAAACCATTCACAAAAACGGATGCAATTCAATTTAAATTTGGCTGTTCAATAATATATATCCCAGTTAGCCCTGAAGCAACTTTAAACATAATATCATTGCTGCAGACATTGACATACATTTAGCATGCCTTTTCATGAACAGCATTGTTTACCTTTTCTGACACGGAAAGAATGATCGAGATCTCATTGCTGTGTCAATCCCCCCCCTCGGATAAGGCACCAAGACGTCAACAAAAGAACGCCACCTGCGGTCAGCCGAGTGGAGTGTTCAGTGGTTTTGGGAGAATGGCAAAAACTAAGGGTTTTACCCCTTTTCCTCTAAATCTGAGACTTATTTCATTGATTAAATGGTATAGATTACTACGATTACTATGCTGACCATGATGAGTAAAATTACTTATACGTTGAAAAAATAAACATTTTACGCCCTGGCTCTTTCAGTTCAACTTCAGTTCTGACAGGAAGAAACCAGTCCGAGCAAATCACTTTGGATTCAAAATATCCGGCAGCAGTTATCCAATAGTACATCGAGATTTTAAACAATGATAAAATAAATATTTTAAAATGAATGCCCTTACCCCAACTTTAAAAAAATAAAATGCACCGTTTCTCCGCCATGATGAGTTCCGCACATGAAAATGAGGCGGGAGTGGTGTTCTAACTCGATTGGATGATACTGGAACATGGGCAGTCCACTCGGAACAGATGTTCTCAGAGCGTGTCACTCACTAGTAGCAGGCTCCCAGGAGCAGTGCATACTTCCGCAAACCACCAGTGCTCAGCGGCCAAGCCTGGTATTGCAGCTGTTTAAGCGGGCTGTGGACGGGTCCCTTGATTTATGGAGTCCCAGAAGTAGATATGCCTGTTCACTCCAATAGAGCTCGTAAGTCCGCCCCTTCCGGTAGACCCCCTATGGGACCTATGAGATCGTAAAATATGAATGGGTTTCAATGGAGTGAAAGTAATTATTTTCTGGTCCCAGTCTTTATATGCCCCCGATTACACATATGTGGAGTAATATAAATTTTCATGCAAAGGAAACAAAAAAATTTGCGAAGAAGTTTGATAGTATTAGGTTTTGTGTGAGGCCGCTTTGTGATCTACAGCCCCTCGCTGCTCTCAACGCGAATGATATACGTCACCACCACTCTGGTACAGAAGATCACAATGGTGACCTCTCTGCTCCACCTCACCGCTTTTTTCCAAGGGGAAGATAACAGCATCGAAAGAGGTGAAAGCCATTATAAATCGGGGCATTTGTTAGGGATGGGCATGATTAAACGACGATCGACTAATTGATCGTTAAAAATTTCGTTGATTATACGTTTTTCATCGATTAAGCTAATGTAGTGTGCAATTAAACATTTTACCACACGGGAGCAATATTTAAATTTGCGGCTCCTCCCCCGCAATAAACATCCCGCTTGGAACGGTGAACTCCTTACGCCTAGCAGCTATAAAAACTACAAAATGACTTAATGCAGGCTATGTGGAAAATACGCCGACTTTGGCTCAGCCTGGCTCCGCCCTCTTCCGCTACGTAGCTGGCTGCCGTTGAGTACGAAAGGTGTACATCGCCACACACTTTGCGATTTGACCGTTTTCAGTACACTTATTTTCGCCCGATCTGAATCGGAACGCCCTACGTACTCAAACTTAGACTAGTACGTACGGATAGTATGTATATTGGAACACGGCGATGTAATCATGAAGCGGACGAGGCCACGGCGAAATCTGGTGTGGGACCAATATGATTTAAAAAATGACTTCTTGGGGAGCACTATAGGCCTACCACTCAAGGCGAGGTTAGCATCGAAGCAGAAATAAAGAACTTTCTGAGCCCCTGGATTGTGGAAAGTTGTTCCCCCGCATTGCCAAGTTAGCATGGAGGTATTTGTGCATCACTTAATATCTTGAACGCAAAAAAAGAACTACCTGCAAAGTAGTTCTAGTCAAATTGTCTGTTCAGCCCTGAAAACGAGAGCTGGTAAATTGTGAAAAATGCATTTAACTGTACTCCGAAAACGCGGTTATATCCTATAGTCCCTTTAGCAGGGGTCACCAACACAGTGCCCGCAAGGACCACATGAGGCGCCCGCAGGCCTGTTCTAAAAATAGCACTACTCATTCTTGAACAACCCTTTCCCACCTTTTTTAAGTCATTGTTGATAATTATTGTGAGAAATCATTAACATGACTTAATTAATTAACATGTCTTTACATAGATGAGTATCATTAATAGTAATAGTGTATAGAGTGTGTAGAACTGGGTGCCCTTCGTATGACTCAGTGCCCATGAAATAGC
Source organism: Gadus morhua (assembly GCF_902167405.1). Taxonomy (NCBI): domain Eukaryota; kingdom Metazoa; phylum Chordata; class Actinopteri; order Gadiformes; family Gadidae; genus Gadus; species Gadus morhua. Next base: position 7,075,694 of record NC_044051.1, on the reverse strand, counting down.
TCTCAGGTTCAAAAAGGTTGGTGACCCCTGCCCTATAGTATCTGTGGTATAAAGGCTGAATTGCGACGGTCTACACTTTCAACATAAAGACTACGTATTATAATTTGAAATTCGTCCCACCCTTTATACCACAGGGTCTATAGCATATAACCGCGTTTTCTGATTACAGTTTAATGCAACAGTAAGCTGACAACATCATTAGTTAACACCGCAACTGCAAATTAACCACATGGAGATAACCATGGCAACCGGTCGAACAAATTTTCTCATGGCGATAATTCTGCGCGCACATCCGCCGTGTTGATAAACAAATAATCCCCCTATAAATGAATGGTCATTTATTTTCTATAGCAAGTGACCATGGTATAAGCGGGATAATGCCCATGGACACCTGTCCAACATTAGTTCTGTCCTTTAATTCTTGTTTATTTGAATGGGAAAAAAAAATAACGGCCCAAATGTTAAAAATCGACTTTGACCGTCGGGAACAAATAATCGAATAATTTAATATTCTGACCCATCCCTAGTGACGTCACTTACGAGACGTGTAGTCTTTCTCATTGTGTTTTCCCTACAGCCTTTAACTGAACAATAAACGGTCAAACTGAAATGTGAAAAATGATTATTTGGACCCAAACAAAACAAATGTGTAATCCAAGGCATTTAAAGACTGGGATCAGAGAATAATACGTTTCTTTCCATTGACTCTCATTCTTATTTTCCTCGCCCAGAGGTCCAATCGAGGGGTCTACCGGAAGGGGCGTACTAACGTGCTCTATACAAGTGGGCAGTGGTGTATAAAGTACTCAAAAGCCATACTTAAGTAAAAGTACAGATACCTTACTGGAAAATTACTTAAGTTAAAGTAAAAGTCACCTTTTAGAATAGTACTTAAGTAAAAGTATTAAAGTATCTGATCTTTACTGTGCTTAAGTATCAAAAGTACTTTTCTGATATTAAATGTACTTAAGTACTGAAAGTAAAAGTACAAGTAACTGCTGTTAATAAAAAAGCAAAGGGTCAGAATTTTGAGAATAAGTAAGGAATAATCACCGAGAGGCCGGGCAATAAACAGTTTGATATGCCCGGCTCGTGGACGGCTTACCGCCCGAGACGCAGTCGAGGGCGGTAACCTTCCGAAATGTAGCGGAGTAAAAGTATCCGTTTTCTTCGCAAAATGTAGCGAAGTAAAAGTAAAAGTACAGAGAAATATAAGTAGTAAAGTAAAGTACAAATATCCAAAAAAACTACTTAAGTACAGTAACAAAGTATTTCTACTTCGCTACTATACAACACTGCAAGTGGGGTACAGGAATGTGTCTCCACAAAAAAATTCTGGATATCAAACAAAGGCTTCCATTTTCAAAAAGCCACGTCAAGCATTTTATTTTATTTCTGTATTTTTTGCAGGAGAAAGAGGAGTGGGCAGCTGAAAGGAGTCGTAGTGAAACAAATGTTGTTTCGGCCCGGCATAATAATTGTTAAATAATAATTGTTGTCCAGATGGCAGGAGGAGTGTAATTTAAAGATCATATATAGAGAATCATCGGGGGGTTATTAACTTATACTTCCATGTTCGGTAAACAATGCGACTGTGCTCACTCAGACCTCTCGCTAACGCTGCTACAATTCTAACAATGCTAGTTAACGAGAATATTTCTGCATCCGGCACGTCATGCACGAGGGAGTGGCTAGGCGCACTTTATGCGGAAGCAAATCTCTCTGATGTTCCTCTGCGCCATTGAGCAGTGCCGTGTATCCATACTTTCATAAGAATACTAAAACGAAGTACACTATCCGCACTCACTAAGTGCGGTAATTTTCACTGTGTATTCACACCAAACGCAGCTATAAAAGCTACAAAATGACTTAATGCAGGCTTTGTGGAAAATGCGCCGACTTTGGCTCAGCCTGACTTCGCCCTCTCCCGCTACGTAGCCAAGATGGCTTCCGTTGAGTACGAAAAGTGTACATCGCCACACATCTGAATCGTTACGCCCTAGGTACTCAAACTTAAGCTGTAAGTACGGATGGTATGGATATTGGAACACGGCACAGTATTCATAGGAATGGGCGGCTATAAATTAGTCCGCTGTCCTTTCTTTAATAGGTCCATAACCAAGGCTGCGTTAATGCACAGGCTGGGCTGAACCTGGGCTGAAGCCCCAGGGCCTACGACGATCAGGGGGCCTATCATGAGCTGCAGTAAATGTTGTTTTTATTTTTTTCCTACTGGCTCATGATAGGCCCCCGGATCGGTGTAGGCCCAAGACAATGTGATTTTTTGTTTGGGGCTTGCAAAGATCAGAGGCCTATCATGAGGCAAGAAAAAAGGGGGCCACTCGCCTAGAGTAGGCTACTGAACAACGGCGGTTGACCAATTCAAACTGAACTTATAAGTGTTTAACTGGTTAAAATTAAACCCTGTCTGAGTGATGCCAGCGACCAGCACCACTTAATACACACAATATAAAGCTCTTTATGCCCCATATAAAAGGCAAATCATTGCGCTTTATCACACCTGTCTTCGTCTCTCCGTGATTTACACAAGGTCCTCCCGGTCTCTACAGCGTCTTCCGACTGTCGTGTCCATCGTCGTTCTTCAATCATCAGAAAAGAAGAAAACTTCTGAAAATGCAGTAATCCACGTCGAATAATAAATCCAGTATAGTCCGAGATGGTGGAGAAGTCAACGTTATTCCATGGGAGCATATAAAGCACACCGCAAGACTGCGAGGTTACACAGCCGGGCACAACCTAACCGTCCTTGGTCCGATGTTGAGTTCTGCTTTATAAAGGGGCTGGGTTAGGAAGGCGTGGCCAGCCGCGCACCATATTGGTTGAGCTCGAAAGGGGCGTGTCCACATGCAGAAGTTCAGTCTCACATTTTGCAAGAAACAAAACCGAAAATGGAGGCAGATAACTTCACGCTACTTCTATTTTTTATGTATATATATATATATATATATATATATATATATATGTCAACTATATTATGCATATATTTATATATATGCATGCATGTATATTTATTTCTAAGAAGTATGAGAGATTTCTTCGATGGCTTGCTTTATAAAACTTCAAGGGGTTAACTTTTATACCAACGTTTTTTTTCACTGTCAGCTTCCTTTTCTGGTTATCCTTCTCTCCTCCCCCACAATCTCTGTTCACACTTTTGATCTACTTGTCCTTGAAGGTCCTGAATCAACAGCAGAGCTTTCGACAGAGACTAAATATTGTAAGAAAATAAAGGGGAGAATGTAGCGAATATAAGAAAAATTACAAACAATATCATTGGAATGGAGGCTGAGAAAACACAAGCTACAAGCTACAAGCTAAAAGCTTCCCAGGACACTACTTCAGACGCTTCTTAATGTGATGATCCATCACTTAGTTTCCCCTAGTAATACGAACCGCAGCCAAGACCAGTCAAAGAAACATGTAAACCATCTCCCAGCAGACATTGGGCTGCTCGGTGGAATCCCTCTCCCATGTTAACACATTGATGATCATTCCAGATGAAACCTTCAGTCCTACAGTTAGACTCAGTTATGAACCGCACATTTCTGTTATTCAAAAGTAACCTTTAAAAGAAAAGTAAGAAAAAAAAACTTTATTCATAGTTTTATTAAGAACTGGACACACATTGACCTTTTTAATCACCTAAATCCTCCTTTATTACTTTACACCTCCAACTGAATGCAGGTTTCTGCATTCAGTTCCTCCGCTAGCACTCAGCTAGCGCTTAGAGCCAAGATGGCAGCTGAATAAACCCCTAACCACAACATTGTGGTTCATGTGTGGGGTCAGAGGATCCGGGTGACCGGGCAGTCCTGGGGCTGATCCAGGAACAGCGTCTGGAACATGTGGTTGTAGAAGTCGGGGTGGTAGAGGCAGGCCCGTGCACAGTCGGGGCTGAAGTTCACCTCCAGGATCTGAGGCTTCATCACACGCTCGCCTGGATCAGGAGACGCGCGCGCGCACACACACACACACACACACACACACACACACACACACACACACACACACACACACACACACACACACACACACACACACACACACACACACACACACACACACACACACACACACACACACACACAGTAAGACACTACTTGCCAGCAAAGTGTTTGATGTAAGGGCCATGGTAATCCCCAGCTAGTTCGATCCCCGGCTCCTCCTAGCTGAGTGTCGAGCAGGACACCTCACCCTAACTGCTCCAGACGAGCTGGCTGTGTCCTGGTGTTGTCGCCGTCGGTTTGTGAATTTGTGAACGAATGGTTCGCTGCAGCCTTTGACTGGACCAGACTACAAAACACCCTTAAACTTCCCGTCCTTCCCCGCTCTCTCCGTCTTTAAACAAAATCTGCAACAAATCAAAGTTGACTCCTGCACTTGCTGAATAGGCCTTCTTGTCATGCCCTACTGATTACCTGTTTTATTGTATTGTATTATATTGTATTGTTCTAAGCGTCATTTATGTAACCTTGTTTTCACTTTTAGCACTCCCCTTCCACCTTCACTTAAAGAGCTTCTAGCTCTTTTCAGGCTACACTTGAAAATAAGAATTTTGTTCTTAATTTGCTTGCCTGGGTAACTAAAGGTTGATAATAAATAATGGTTCTAAAAGGTTGGATTTCGGTTCCATGTTGCACTGCGTTGCGTCGACGTCCAACCATAACTTAAGTCTGCTAAATGCCCTGAATGTTAATGAGTCTTAAAGGGTTAACATTCAGACCGGGGGAAGTGACACCAACGGAAACAAGTGGAGGGAGGGGCTGTCATGAAGAGATAGGGAGGGGCTGTCATGAAGAGAGTAGGATTGGCCGAGGCGGGAGAGGAGAGTCAACTGCTACAACACTGGGGGGGGGGGGGGGGGGGGGGGGGGGGGGGGGGGGGGGGGCTTAGAGGAAGGGAGCTTTCTCTGGGTGCAAAGAGAACTCATACAAATGCCTTTTAATCTTTGACTATTAAGATTGAAAACAAGGTTATATCATGATACATTATGAATAGGAAACACTTTTCCCCAACCCACACACACAAAAACACACGTACGCATCGAATGCACAGCGAGTCTGTGGTGGGCAGGGTTTCCTGCTGTTTCGTGCGACGGGTTTAGGTCGTTTTTCAGAAAGAAGATGGCGCTGATAAGTAGAGTGCATCCTCTTTCACAACAGCATTTCCTCTGGAAAAATGGCCTTCTAAACACACCACTCACCCCCCCCCCCCCCCCTACTCACCCTCTGTCCCCCTCTCAGCCACCGCCCCCCCCCCCCCCACACTCACCGCTGGGCCCTGTCCCCCACTTTAGCATGAGGTCCACTGCATAGATGGCTCGGGATGAGGGGTAGTCCCCCAGACCGTAGGGCGCCGGGCGGGAACCGGCTAACTGGAAGAGCTCTCCGAACACCTGAAACAGCTCTGCCTGCCGGGACAGAGAGAGAGAGAGAGAGGCATGGCACCAGGACACAGTCAGAGAGAGAGAGAGAGACATAGGAATATGATAGAGAGAGAGAGAGAGAGAGAGAGAGAGAGAGAGAGAGAGAGAGAGAGAGAGAGAGAGAGAGAGAGAGAGAGAGAGAGAGAGAGAGAGAGAGAGAGAGAGAGAGAGACACAGAGAGACACAGAGAGAGAGAGAGAGAGAGGCATGGCACCAGGACACAGAGAGAGAGAGAGAGAGAGAGAGAGAGAGAGAGAGAGAGACATAGAAATATGATAGAGAGAGAGAGAGACATAGAAATATGATAGAGAGAGAGAGAGAGAGAGAGAGAGAGAGAGAGAGAGAGAGAGAGAGAGAGAGAGAGAGAGAGAGAGAGAGAGAGAGAGAGAGACATGGCCCTGTAGTTGCAATTTTTGATAACGACTTATCTAATTTACTTCAACTAGCTATGAGCAATAGAAATCGGGGAGTCCGGAAAAAGTAATGACAGAGACTTTATTGTCACCCACAAAATAGGTGCAACAGAGCCGAGCATGTGGTTTGCAAAAGACACACTGACTGGGGCTCCGATCCCAGTCCCTCTTATCCACCCAAACTGAGCTGTCATGTATGTTATATGACCGTCCTGGTATATGTTCAAAATGGTCTCACATGGTATGGAAAGTTAGCCTTACATTCCCTTACGTGTGTGCTCATCTCCTGTGGTAAATGTAAATAATGGGAGGATGTCTGTAGCCTCGGCCCCAAAGTCTTTGGCGCCTTATTAGGCCATTGCTCTGGGTCCAGAGGTGGTTTCTCTACTTTTCCACCATTAATGTTTATGTCTGATGTATATAGGCCTGATAATACTCATAGTTAATACAAAAGTAATGGTTAATTTCTCCTACAGCCCCAGTACACAGGGCTTGCCTGTGTGTCTGTATACAGGGTTACTGGTATACAGGGTTACTGGTATACTGGGGATGGACAGCCGCC
>NC_044051.1:7006773-7064273 GCF_902167405.1 Gadus morhua | reverse complement strand
TCGTACCGCTCGTGTCTCTGCTGGTAATGCCTGATGAACTGGGGCAGCTCCGTCTGGAGGTTGAAGGTGCGCGGGAGCCACGGCGCCCCCTGCAGATCACCCCCGGCCCCCCCGGCCCGCCGGGCCACGGCCGAGAGGCAGTCCTTCACCGTGACGACCGACTCCCCGGGGAACTGGTTCAGCATCACCTGGGGCCGCTGCTCGCTCCACTTCCTGTCACATGACAGCATTGGATAGACATCTTACTCAAATATCTGCAGGGTTGCTTTTTTACGCTTTGCCGCACTCACACACACACACACACACACACACACACACACACACACACACACACACACACACACACACACACACACACACACACACACACACACACACACACACACACAAACGGGATAGACACACATACACAGATAGACAGACAAACACAACGACAGACCTCCAGGAAGACAGACAGACAGACTACCAAACAGAGAAAGAGAGACAGACAGACCTCCAGACAGAGAGAGACATACAGACCTCCAGACTGAGAGAGATACAGACAGACCACCCAACAGAGAGAGAGAGAGACAGACAGACCTTCAGACAGAGAGAGAGACAGACAGACGGACCTCCAGACGGACCTCTAGAGAGACAGACCACCCAACTGAGAGAGAGAGAGAGAGAGAGACCTCCAGACAGACAGACAGTATGACCCCAGTCAGTGTGGTGGAGTCTGACGGTGCTGACCGGTAGTCCTTGATGCTGACGTAGGCCCAGACCACGTCCGCGTCCTCCTCAGAGTCGGTCATCTGGAAGCGGGGGTGGGTGAGGTGATCTCTGACCTGCTGCATCCCGGTGAAGACCCTGAGGAACACCGGGAACAGAGGAACACGTCAGGTCCTCCTCATCACCGCACGGTTGGAAAGGGGTAAGGGGTAGAAATGGGATTGGGCCTTAGGCCCAGTGTTTCCCACACATTGACGAGACTATGGCGCCTCGCCATAGTCTAATTTCGGCCGCCATAGTCTCTGCGTGCACATGAATTATTTTTATTATTATAATTTTTTTATTTTTTTATTTTTTTGCTCAGACGAAGTTCGTGTCGCTGTACCCCCCCCCCCCCCTCAACAATCGCTCCATACCACCCCCCCCCCATAGTCTCCAAAATTTCTGTGGGAAACACTGTAGGCCCAATCCCATTTCTACCCCTTACCCCTTCAAAAAAAGGGGGAGGGGTAAGGGGGAGGGGTAAGGGGGAGGGGTAAGGGGTAGAAATGGGATTGGGCCTTACTTCAGGACTTTGTCTGCAGGAACTGGGGAGGGCAGGATCTCCACTGGAGACGTCTCCTTGTTCTCCTTCTGAATGGCCTGGGGGGGGGGGGGGGGGGGGGGGGGGGGGGAGAGAGAGACACTATTAATGTATATAAATACATTAATAGTGGAAAGCAACTACCACCTCTCCCCTCAATAGGAGAGACTCGACGCGGCGCCAGAGTCCGGGGTCAAGGGGTGAACTGACGTCAACTTAAAGTTTAGACTAGCTGCATATGTTATACAATATATCTCAAATTAATGCATGGATGACCGGCCCTACCACATAAGGAGAACTAGTATGCATTCTGGGTGCCGCATACCATACAGGGAAGAGCTTGGAGCGGGAATAAAAGAACATGGGGTCGTACACACCCAGCAGTGCTTCCCAAACCACTCAGCCTTGTTGTTGCTGGTTCAACAATAAGGTCTTAACCCATAATCATAGTTTACCATAGAATATACTAAATTTCTACCACACCGACTGGTGCGATCAAATGAAAGGAGGGCAACATGGGGATCGGTAACTCTGGCCTCCTCGGTCATGAGCGGGTGACACAAGGCCCAACCAAGGGAGAGGCCGCCACCAGCTCCCTGGGAGTAACAACCAGCCAGGTGCTTCTCTCCGGGCCCCAGGGCTGAGCTCTCCCATCTCTGACCGGGATGCCTGCGGTCGACTCCCAAGTGAGATAAGGACATCCCGGCGTTTCAAGGTCTCACCCGAAACCACGCACACACACACACGAACACACACACTTTTTTCCTCTTCTCGAGGACACTCCTACACTCCCTCTTCTTCAGTGAGTCACATGGTACAAAGGACTAAATGAAAAACACATGTTGTGGTAATTCTCTGTGCGACATTCCTCAACGACAGAGGACTTCTAAATGCCAACAAACACACGACCGTTTATTGTGGCGTGCGTGGTTGACGGTTGGTTGAACCAGCCCCACCTGGTCGGGTCTGATCGGACTCTGGGGCTGGGTGAGGCTGCACACCTGCTACAACAGGTCAGACCGACACCAACTCAGGGAGAGATCTACCGCCTGGCAGCACGGAGCAACGGGTCACGACGTGTCATCGCCTTGAAACCGTAACAATAATAAACCGGTTTCACCAGCACCCCGCGTTCTGGTCTGGAGGCGCCCGTTTAAGTCGACTGGCGCGGCCCACGCTCAGATCAGCGTCGGGCCAGGCGAGGCTGCTTAAGCCAGCCGCTGTCCACACACACGCCACAATCTTACAGCCCAATTCTATTTTTTTTGTCATTTACATTTTTTTTGGGAACAAAATATCACTACATTATACAGATCAATATGTAAACATCGTTTTAGCTGTAGTTTAGTTAAAAAAAAAATTGGGAAAAAGAGTAGGGATAACCGTTGGGAAGGTAACATATAAACAACCGAATTCTAACGCATGGATACAGCAGTCCCCTCTGTAACAGAGGAGCCATGAACAGCTTCTGAGTTTCATGCTTTTGATCGCCCAAGGCCGATATTTTCGTTAAAGTAGGAACTGTTCGCCTGGGTGTTTCATGGCTCACGAAGGAGAAGCGGTAAATCTCTGATGGATAGTGAAACCATAACGGGCAGTGGCACGGTACCAGGGCTGCCTGCTCGTCTGAGATATGACCAGCCGTTAGGCCCCTGCGATTTCGTGTTAGGATTCGCCAGACGCCAGATACGCAAACAATGACATCATCGCCCCCCCCCCCTCCCACACCAGGTGGCAATGTTAGATTTTCGTCTAATTTCGTCTCTTTTTGTATTATTCTTGTAGCTTTAAATACAGCCCAGTGGTAAATCTAATTACTAACTGTACATCAAAAAGTATTTGTTTCAAGGTTGCCTTTTACAAGGTTAAACAACCGCTTTCTCCTCCTCGACCGTATGTTTGTATACAGCGCGCAGGCTTGATGTGCATACTTTTTTCGGTAGGGAACCAGTGCAAAATATAGGCCTTGAATATGTACTACAGCGTTTCTACAGCTTGATGCGTTTTTGCAATGAGTCCGTCTTTACGGAGATATTCCTGAAACGCTGACAAGGAAAACGGAGGGGAAAAGATGTTTTTTGCACGTATGGACGGGGCCTAAGGCACCAGTGCTGCTCAATGTAAAGAAAGGGCTAGAGAGGTGTCCTCCTTTACACAGTACAACAACATCTCAACACCGGGAACATAAACATAAACCACCACGGTGTGAAGGAGACTGGTGTATGCGTATGTTTAATGAGATGTTTTCTACAACTGTTGTGTGCTTTTCTGCATTTAGAAGTCTCATCTGTCCGAGACGCAATATCTCACAGAGGCACTGCCATGACACAAGCTACCAAGAGGGGGTGATGCCCCCCCCAGCTGGGAGGAGAGGAGAGTCCTCCCAACGCTGGGAGGAGAGTCCCCCCCCCCAGCCCCCAGTAGGGCCCAAGGAGGCAGGGCTAGATGTGTAACGACTGGAACATGCACGGTTCAGGGGGGGGGGGGGGGGGGGGGGGTCCCCCACTTCCGCGCGACAACGTGCCCACAAAGTTTTTTACGACGTCTCAACATTATTAACCTTTACCCCTCTCCTGCTACTCTGCTATTCGTTTACATTTTGTATGAGATTGGAGGAAGGGAAGACGGAGGACAGAGCAGAGGACGCCGGATGAGGTGCCAGAGCTCTCAGCTCCCTCCAGCAGAAGATAGCATAGACCTTATGTTATTGAAGTCATATCTCCAAAGAACTTATAAAGACCCTTCTGGTTTTCTCCTGTGCTTAACCGACCTCGCTGAAGTAGACGCACTGCAGAATGCTGGTGTATTCTACCGTCTCTCTTTTGTACTCGTGCACACACCTCACGGTCACGGTAAACTTTATTATTTATTTTTTCCAAGTAGGAAATTCATGTGGTCACCATTACACGCTCCATTTGTTAATCAGCCTGCTGTATAGCATTTAAAAAAATGAAGGAGAAAACATTAAAAGAAAAACAGGGACAAGATGGACCGAGCAGTAGGAACATAGAAAACATGACAAGCATTCGGTTATAGTTTCTACCACAAGGACAGGCCAGTGCGTCTCCAAATGATACAACACACCTCCCTTTGTTATGTATCTTACGAGGTCGAACCAGATGGCTGGTGCCAGGCCCTCTGTGTTAGACGTAGCCAGGGTCATATATCTTATCAAGGGAGATGCTGCGTCTGTTCTTTTGTGATTTTTTTTGTGTGAAAAAAAAAACCGCACAGACTTGTGCGTTTGGGCCGACCATCCAGACGGATCCGGCCGACCCGGTGCCCGGAAAAAACACTTTTCTGAAACCAGGCCCCAGGGTGGATTCAAATAAAAGCCGACATATGCGGTTTCATGTGGACGCCTGAAACGCAAACGACAACGTCATTGCCCCCCCCCCCCAACTAGCTGGGCGACTTTAGAGTTGCGTTGAATTTTTTATTTACTTTCTTATTTGTATTATTTTTGTAGCTTTAAATACAGCCCCGTGGTAAATTTAATTACTAACCGTACATTAAAAAGTATTTCTGCTCAGTTTAAAAGGTTTCATCTCCTCCTCGACTGAATGAAGGCCGGATGCGCTCCACTTTTTTTTGGTGGAGTACCAGCGCCTTGAATATGTACTACAGCGTTCCTAAAGCTCGATGTGTTTTGGCAATGAGTCCGTCTTTGTGGAGATATTCCTGAAACGCATCAAAAGGAAAACGGAGGGGAAAAAGATTGTTTTCGCCCGTGCTGACGGGGCATAATACTCATGAATCACTGCTCACCTCGTAGTACAGGTCCGAGGGCTCGGGCGTGTCCGTGCTCACCCCCTCCAGGTCGGCCGGTATCCACGGCAACAGGCGGCACTGCCTCACCAGGGGCCTAGTCTCGCCGTACGCGTAGTCACGCGTGACTTCGTCTGCGGGAGGGAAGAGAGAGACGGTGAGGACACGGCCTTCTTCAGAGACCTACTGGGACCCACTGGGACCCAGTGCAGACTGGTCTCCGGAGGTCCGGGTTTCTGAACCAGGAGGAGGCGGACATCAAAAGGGCAAATGGGCGTGGCTACAAAATAGTAAATTTGTAGCCACGGCCTTGGTCGGTGTTGTTATAAGTGTACGTTTCTTTTTGTTATAATTGTGTTGGTGTTTGTCGTGGAAATATTAATCATAACTATGATAAACAATTATAAACCTTACATTAACCGTGTTCATATAATTACTAGTCAATCTAAAAGGAACTGTTTACATTCTCCTTGGACCTTTAGATACCCCCCTTCCCCTCTCTAACTGATAGAGGTTAAGGTAGCTCAGATTTGCATTCCCACTGGAGCCACTGAGTCTCAGGGCGTGTGGTAGAAAAAGAACCGAGTTCTATCACCTCAACTAACTAATAGATCATGAGGAATCGAGGAGTCCAGAGCAAGTTTTGACGTAAGACTCTATCGCTGAAAAGGCAACAACAAAGCCGGGTGGTTTTCAAAGCACTTCCGGTCAAAGGATCCCGGCCTCTGTTTAATTCTCACAAACTAAGCTGTTTCCCATATGTCAGTCATACATTCCTTTAAGCATGTGGTCAACAACTAATCTAAACACCAGGTTGAGGTCAGCACGCCTTGACCCCAGAGCAACTGGCGTCGGGTCGAGTTCGAATTTAAACGATGACCCCCACACTCTCTGGCGCCGTGTCTAGCCTTAGCTACGAATCCAGAGGTGTTTTAGGGTACACTCACACTAGGCCATCTGTACCGTGCCCAAATCCGTTTCACACCTGTACCGTGCTCAAGTCTAGATCGTTTGGCTAGCACGCCAACCGTACTCAAGTCCACTTGCATCCCGTGGCCTGAGCACACTTGGGAGAGGTGTGCTCGGTACAGATGCAAATGAGCCGAAACGCGCACACGGCTACACAACCTGAGCTGGACGACGTATTGTCCATGCGACCCTTCTTTCCAGTGTGCGAAATACCCGTAAATATTCGGGGGGGGACCCCATCCTCCAATTGTTGCGCAATACCGATCAAAATTATTACAATATCTCATGGTTGCAATAGCCTACATGACAACACACGCACGCACACAGCAATTGTTGATAATCTGATATGCTATAGTAGCCTATTCGTAAAGCAACACTTTTTTCGCACACTTTCGTTGTTTGGATGCACAATGGTTTATAACAAGAAGAGGTGAAGTTGTGCATTACAATGCAAACACAACAATAATTGGCACCAATATGGCGCAATTAGAAGAGCAATCAACAACTGAATAAATGTATGACCGATCGTGTGACATTATTTAACCATCCATCTAAATACGATCAGACAGATACATCATTGAACACATACACAAAGCACATTCGTCCAACCACAGCGGATGCTGACAACATTTTACACAACAAGCCAACAGGCCCCCCCCCCCCCCCCCCCTGCTGTGAGCCCCTGCCCCCTGAGGGAGCACTCCTCTGCCCGTACCTCCGGGGGCCAGGTCCCGCAGCGGCCAGAGCACGGAGAAGGCCATCTGCCCCTGGAGGTAGTACAGGGGGGCCAGACGGCACGAGGCCTCGTCCGCGTGCTGCACCTGGGAGCCGAACTCGTCCATGATGTACCAGACTGGGACCTTATCCTCCGCCGTCTGGAGGGGAGATATCAATATATTTAGATGAATATACCTCCTACTTATGGTTTTATCAACCTATAAACGACCTACGTACAGTTATAGATATCAACCTATAAACAACGTTCTCCTCCGCACTCTGCAGGGAGGGATATATAAATGTAGATAAAGATATTTAGTTATAAACCTCTTGACTACATTCTCCTCATGGATTAGACATAAACATCTTAACTACCTATAAACCACCTCATGGTTTTAGATATAAACCTCTAAATCACCTATAAACCTCTAAACTACATATAAACCACCTCATGGTTTCAGATATAAACCTCTAAACCACCTATAAATCACCTCTAAACCTCCAAACCACCTCTAAACCTCCTCTAAACCTCTTAAATCACCTCATGGTTTTAGATATAAACCTCTAAATCACCTCTAAACCACCTATAAAACACCTCATGGTTTTAGATATAAACCACCTATAAACCACCCCATGGTTTTAGATATAAACCTCTAAACCACCTCTAAACCACCTATAAACCTCTAAACCACCTATAAACCACCTCATGGTTTTAGATATAAACCTCTAAACCACCTCTAAACCTCTTAAATCACCTCATGGTTTTAGATATAAACCTCTAAACCACCTATAAAACACCTCATGGTTTTAGATATAAACCTCTAAACCACCTCTAAACCACCTCTAAACCTCTAAACCACCTCTAAACCTCTTAAATCACCTCATGGTTTTAGATATAAACCTCTAAACCACCTATAAAACACCTCATGGTTTTAGATATTATAAACCTCTAAACCACCTCTAAACCACCTATAAACCTCTAAACCACATATAAACCTCTAAACCACCTATAAACCACCTCTAAACCACCTCTAAACCACCTCTAGACCCCAAGACCTGATAAGCAGTCTGTTTCAAACCGAGTCTCTCGTCGCCAACACGACCAAACCAGAAGCCTCATTCAGCAGAGCAGTTGGCACCCCCATAGAGTGAGACCCCCCCCCCCCCCGTACCCCCTGGGACAGCCGGTAGGTCTGGTTGTAGCGCCACATGCTCTCCAGGACCCGGTCCACGGTGCCCGGGTCGGGGGTCTCCCCGTGACAGTCCAGCCCCATGAGGGAGGCCATCCTGGGCAGCAGGCCGGGGATCTCCTCCAGCTGCTGGCGGGCGTGCTCCACGCGGTACGTCCAGGCATGGTCCACCAGGAACACGCTGTGGGGGGGGGGGGGGGGGGGGGGGGGGGGGGGGTCAGCACAGCGTCAGCATTCAGCGGTCGCTTTCACCCAGAGAGACTTACAATAAGTGCACTTCAGAATCAGAATCTCTTTATTGTCATTGCACAAAGTGTAAATAGAGGCTCTCAAAATAAGTGCTTTTTATAAAAAAAATACGATTTTTTAAAACAAAAACTAAATGAGAAAAGGGTTATTTTTAAAAAAACATGTATAGAATGTTAAAGAACTCATAAAACAAATATATATATTTTAAAATGTCAGCCAATTTTAAAAGGTCAGATTGGTATGATAATTTTTCGATGCAGCGCAATACTGTGTAGAACGATTCAGTCTCGACTCATATGATAATAATCTTTTCTTTTTTTTTTGTTGGATCGTTAAATTATAAACTTTCGTATTATTAACGGCGTTATAAAGTATCAACTTTATAACTCAGTTTTTACTGGGTCTATTGACATAAAACAAAGACTTGCATAGAGATTGAACTAACACAAATTAACCACAAACAAGTTCCTTTATTTTGTCTTGTTATGATCCGTTATATTGTAGGCTCCATTCTGATCAGTACACAGTTGCAAGACAACAGTAACCTGTTGTTTTACTAGTAGTAGATTTCGCTTACCTGAATATTTACAATCCTCCTCTTGATACACTGACATAAAAACGACTTTGAAAAGCTTTCTTTCATCCCTGCGCACCCTTTCTCCTTCCCAATCTTTCTTTTTCTATGTTGTGACCCTGAGGGCTTTCTCCTCTGCCTCTCCATATTGAGGTACGTGTCATCAGATGACAATACGGTCCAAATGAAGACCCTCTGGCGCCCGCCTCCAGGGCGTGGTCGAGGGGGCGCCCACTGGAGCGCCGTGTGGGGAGGAGGGGGGGAGGGAGGCGAAGGAGCAGGGGGGGCGCCTTATCAGTGACTTTCCTCTGTTATTGATCATCATATCATGTACACAAACGCTATATACAGAAAACATCGCTTTGGCGCCCCCTCTGGTGCGGCGCCCCTATGCGCCGCATATAGTGCATAACCCACTTTTTGCGCCACTGCCACCATGGGAGTACACTTGTTCCTTTCACATAACCGATTTTGTAGTTATTAAAGTTCAGTATTAGTTACCCTTCCCTGTAGCACCATAGACGTGCATTAAGAAGCGCTCTGGCGCCCTCACCTGTTGGGGTCGGAGGCCTGCAGCCCATCTTCACTCGTTACGACCACTTTACAGGTGAACTTCGGGATAGGGTTTGCATTTTTCTCCTCAGCCTCCTCCATCTCCTGCATGATCCCGAATACCTCCCCGGCATCATAGATCTAAGGAGGGTGGAGATCATGTCATGTAAGGTTGGAGCCATGCCGAATACCTGCCAGAGCAATCTGTCACATTAGATGAGTTGTCTACTATTGCTACTTTGTCGTTTTAAATGTCACTTTGTTTGTGGTATAACTATGAGCTTCACATGGGCAAAACTGCAAACTGCCATCTCTGTTGGGAGAAAACAGTAAACAGACTCATCCCACATGACTTTAACCATTGTTAGCACACCTTTGCAAAATGAAACATCCCCTTTTCTGTTTGTTCACAAGGATTGGACTATTGCACACATCCTCCACATTGTAAATACTGTGTATGCACAGTATATCTTTCATTTAGATACTGACATTTTTATAGTAGTATGTCACATTTGACTTTTTATATATTGAGCATTTAATATACTAATATCTGATATGTATATGCATATATTGTATTGAACGTTTTACACTTTGACATCTTAATTGTTGCATTGACAATGTCAAAGTTTGTTTTATCATGCCAATAAAGCTTTATTAAATTGAATTGAAATTGAAGCGTGGGGTCCAGACCTCCTGGCTCAGCTTGAGGAACAGGCTCTTCCAATACAGCTCAGGGATTCCTGAGGACCTCAGCGCTCCGGCGTGCAGAGCCACAAAGTTCCGGTAGACTTCCTCCTCCTGCTCCTCCTCCTGCTCTGTCTCCTTCTCCTCCTGCTCCTCCATTCCGTTTACGATGCCATTGTTGGTTGTTGCCATCGTTACTTGTTGTGGTTTACTTGTAAACAAGACGCGGCAGAAGCTGAACCCGACCCGCTTCACGTGTTTCCTCAGGACCCGGAAGTAGCTTAAAAACAGCTGAGCACGCGATGCATTGTGGGAATGGAAGGCATGCATTTCCATGATTTGCATATCATATGGGTTAAAAAACAACAACTTTTTATGTATATATTTTGTAACAATGTACCACATATTAATTTAATGTTATTGTATTTATTTTCCATTACTTAACCGTTTGTTTTTCATAATGTCTTGGGTCCTTTGAATAAAGCTAAAAACGTCTAATAAAAACTGAGCTGAAGTGATTATACACAATGCAATGGCGTTCAATTCTTCAAAAATCCTGTAGATCTACTTTTAAAAACCAACAGCGCTATCTAGGGGTCAAGCGGCCCAATACAGGTATTTTATAACATGCCATTAAATGTTTAGGCAATAGTTGCCATAGAAAACGGTATTGTTGCCCTTTTGTAAGAATGGTTTTATGCCCGACTCTCAAAACAATATTGGCATCTGTTGTCCTATATTTGAGAGTTCAGTCTCTAATTTTGACCCTAAGAGTATAAAGGTAGTATACTTACTTGAGTGAGAACAAAGCAATGAATCACTTCGACTGTACTCCATAAACCCAGGTGGTGTAAGGAGTCATTAAATGAACACTGTAGAATAGAGCCTTAAAC
This sequence comes from Gadus morhua, assembly GCF_902167405.1. Lineage (NCBI taxonomy): Eukaryota > Metazoa > Chordata > Actinopteri > Gadiformes > Gadidae > Gadus > Gadus morhua. Next base: position 7,053,386 of record NC_044051.1, on the reverse strand, counting down.
ATCAAGGTCAGGTTTTGTGTGTGTGTGTGTGTGTGTGTGTGTGTGTGTGTGTGTGTGTGTGTGTGTGTGTGTGTGTGTGTGTGTGTGTGTGTGTGTGTGTGTGTGTGTGTGTGTGTGTGTAATATATATATATATAGCACTCAATGTCTTTATCTCATTTTTGACGGAGGAGGCGTTTAGAGGCTTTTGCATCTCAACTCTTCAGATGCCAGGATATTTATAAAATATAACATGATTTTAAAGTGACCTATAACATCGACTATGCAATACACTTTAATTTATTTAGTGCTAATGAAATTAGCACTCTATTAAGGCTGTAAAACTGTTGGCTAAGTTACAGACGTTCATGAAAAACTGCGGGTAATTATCTGGGAATCATTCTCTAACATCAGTCAAGTTGTCATCGATTGTGTCAAACAATTGTGAATTTGTTGTACATTAAAACAGGAGATGACTTATTCTGTGTTCGAAGACGGATGCTCGGAGCTCCAGTGGTTTCCTATGGGTGAACGAAACTTTCGGAAGATGTTATAGCCTCTGCTAGCCTCACGAAGGTTCCAGGATGTGCTTCATTTCCATTGGTTGCTGCGTTAAATCATACCTTTTATTTTCTGATTGGCTATTGTGTAGTTCCTTTCTTTTTTTTGATTGGCTGATAAGTGGCAGGCTCGACAAATAACTCTAGAGGAGACGTGCTTGATTCTTCCATAGTGAGAGCGGCGCGGCCAGAGCAATTTTGGCCGCGGCATATTATTAAATACAACCTATTATATATATATATATATATATATATATATATATATATATATATATATATATATATATATATATATATATATATATATATATATATATAGTGGCATTCCCCCGGTGCCACGCCCCCTGTTCGGGAGAGTCGAGGCCGGGATATACCGCCGGTGGCCAACCGCCGGCGACAAACCCCGACCTCCCGAGAGCCGCAATCGGGGAAACGAGGAACACCTGGGCGGGAGTCACCCAGGTGTTAAAAGGAGGCCACCGGCCGACAGAACGGGGAGAGTCGAGTGGAAGAGAGGACGACGCAGAGGACCGAGACCCCGCACAGTGAGCCGCCCGGCGGACACGTGGACCACGACTCGAGCAACCCCCCGCCTTTGATGTGCAGCGTGCGCTTGTGAAACTATTGATACCGAGTATAATAAACCGCCGTTTGAGGCTTTGGACCCTCACACCCTGCCTGGTCCTTGCTTTGAGCCCTTCTACCCAACCGAGTTACCACATATGGTGGAGAATGCAGGCAACTCGGTCCACGTACGGCTCCCGGTAAGGACCCCACCCCGCGTTTTGACAGTGGCTCTTCGTTTTTGGATTTTTTTCTTTTTGTTTTTTTTCCCGGTGCGGTTCCTCCGTTCGCGGAGGTGAATACCCGCGGACGTAGATGCAGAACCCCGGGACAGCCGCAGGACCAGCCGGCCCGAGAGAATCGGACCCCAGCCTGGCCCTGCTGACGGAGGCGGTGCTCCGCCTGACCCAGCAGGCCACCCGCGACCCGCCGACCACCGCCCCGACGAGTCGGCTCACAAAGCTAGGACCCGACGACGATGTCGAGGCCTTCCTAGAAACATTTGAGCAGGTGGCAACCCGGGAGAGGTGGCCAGAGGCCCAGTGGGCCAATATAGTGGCCCCGTTTTTAACCGGACCCGCCCAGCAGGCGAGTCAAGACCTCAACCCCGGCGACGCGGGCCTGTATACCGCACTCAAGGCGGCCATCTTGGCCTACTATGGACATAGCCTTGCTGCGAAGGCCCTCAATTTCCACGAGTGGACGTTCGACGTCCGAGGACCCGTACGGACCCAGGTGGCCCATCAATGTCGGCTAGCCCGGAGGTGGCTGGTGGACGGAGCGGGACCCAGCCCCGTGGATCGGGTCGTGGTGGACAACATCGTGCGACAGCTGCCCCCCGACGCCCGGAGGGTGCTGGCCCACCACCACCCTGAGACCGTGGACGACCTCGTGCGCCAGCTGGAGAACTGGCAGGTGGCCCAGCGGCTGGCGGCGGGCCCGAGACCCAACCCCCGGGCCACCCGGAGAGAGACTCCGACACCGCCGTCGAGGACCCGGCCGTCCACCCCGCCCCGAGAACGAGGGGAACCCGAGACCCGGCGCTGCTACCACTGCGGACAACGGGGACACCTGGTCCGGGACTGTCCCGACCGACAGGACGTCCCCATGCCCTCCGCGTGCACTGCCCCGAGAGACCGCCCCACCTGTATGCTGGCGACCTGCTGGACACAGGGCGACAAGGACTCCCCCACCGTCCCCATCAAGGTGATGCACCAGGACACCCATGCCCTGCTGGACACGGGGAGTGCCGTGACCCTGGTGAGGGCCGACCTAGCCGGGGGCAGACCGGGAACCCCGATGCAGGTCTCCTGCGTACACGGCGACACCCGGACGTACGAAACCTGCCACGTGGTAGTACGCACACCACAGGGGGTCTTCGTCGCCCGGGCCGGGATAGTACCGACCCTTCCGGTGCCGTTCCTGATCGGCCGGGACTGCCCCATCTTCACTCGCTTTTGGAGCCCCGTGAGGGGGAACCGAGGGGGACGGGAGCTGCACCGTCCGGCCGGCCGAAGCGGACGCCCGGCCCAGCGAGGGGTAAGGCGCCCGCCGACGCGAGAGTCCGGGTCGGAATCCGGACCCGCCCCGACGACCGCCGCCGACCACGGACCAGCACTGGGAGCGACCCGCCGACCGACCGCCGCGCGGACCGAGACGGACGACACGCCGGGTTCCGGAGGAGAGGGTCCGTCGGCACCGGGAAGCCCGCCCCGATCTACCGGGGACCAGGTACGCCCGGTACCGGGAGACGGAGCCGGGCCCAGCTCCGACACCGTTACCGCCTCCGAGAGGGGGAACACCCCCGAGGGGCCCGAGAGCTCCCCCCTAACTGAGCTATCGGACTTCGCCCAGGCCGGGGGGGAGAACTCGGCCCGACCGGGACAGTTCGCTACGGCCCAGCATCGGGACGATGCCCTGCGGCACGCGTGGGGACATGTGGTCGCCCACGACGGTCAGGTGAGGGACTCAGTGAGCCACCTGACCCACCCCCACTTCTGCACTCAGCGGGGGTTGCTGTACAGGGTCGACGTGCGCGAGGGGGAGGTAGTACAACAACTGGTGGTACCGCGACCCTACGTGTCTAAGGTTTTGTTCATGGCCCACACACATTTGCTCGGCGCACATCTGGGCATGGACAAAACGCGAGAGCGGGTGGTGGCGCGGTTCTATTGGCCCGGGGTTCGTAGAGACGTAGCGCGTTACTGCCAGGAGTGTCCCGACTGCCAGCGCGTAGCCCCGCGGGCAGTGGAGCGGAGCCCGCTCATACCGATGCCCATTATTGAGACCCCCTTCGAAAGAATAGTGCTGGACATTGTAGGACCCCTCCCCAGGACGAGCCGGGGTCATCGATATCTCCTCGTCATATTAGATTATGCGACCCGATACCCCGAGGCCCTCCCACTGCGTGCGGCGACTAGCAAGGCGGTAGCCCGAGAGCTAGTGCTACTCTTTAGCCGGGTGGGGCTCCCAAAGGAGATCCTCACCGATCAAGGCTCGTGTTTCATGTCCCGCGTAGTCAAGGAGCTACTAAAACTGTTACAGGTCTCCCAGCTCCGGACCTCGGTATATCACCCGCAGACGGACGGGCTAGTCGAGCGGTTCAACCAGACCATCAAACGGATGCTCAAGAAGAGCATCGAGGCGGACGGGAAGAACTGGGACCAGTTACTTCCCCACGTCCTCTTCGCCATTCGTGAGGTGCCCCAGGCTTCCACGGGGTTCTCGCCCTTCGAACTCCTTTATGGGAGGAGGACCTGGCGAAGGAGGCGTGGGAGAGTCATCCCTCTCCACACCGGACCACCATCGAACATGTGGAGCTCGTCAGGGACCGAATGGCCAAGGTCTGGCCCATAGTCCGAGACCACCTCGCCCGTGCACAACAGGCCCAAGCGCGCGTGTATAACAGGGGGGCGCGCGTGCGGAACTTCCGACCGGGAGACCGGGTCTTAGTGCTGGTTCCAACCAGCGAGTGCAAGTTTCTCGCGAAATGGCAGGGGCCGTACGAGGTGGTAGAGGCCGTGGGGCCCGTCAACTACAAGGTGAGGCAACCCGGGAGACGCAAGCCCACCCAGGTTTATCATGTGAATCTATTAAAACAGTGGCGGGGTGGGGACGACCCTCCCCTACGGGCCCCCATGGCCTTGATGGTTCGGCCCGCGATCCCTGAGGTCCCGATGGGGACCGACCTCAGCCCCGCACAGAGACAAGAACTCGGGGAGCTGGTGCTGCAGAGCCGGGACGTGTTTTCGGACGTGCCCGGGCGGACCTCGGTGATCTCTCATGAGATCCGGACCGCTCCGGGGGTGACGGTTCGGATCCCGCCCTACCGGGTACCCGAGTCCCGGCGCAACGCCATCCGAGCCGAGGTGGAGCGGATGCTGAAACTGGGGGTAATTTAGGAATCCCGTAGCGCCTGGGCTAGCCCTATTGTGCTGGTGCCCAAGCCGGACGGGACCCACCGGTTCTGTAATGACTTCCGCCGGCTAAATGAAGTGTCTGACTTTGACTCCTACCCCATGCCTAGAGTAGACGAGCTGATCGAGCGGCTGGGACCGGCCCGGTACCTGTCCACGCTGGACCTAACCAAGGGGTACTGGCAGGTCCCCCTGGCACCGTCGTCCCGGGAGAAGACGGCCTTCGCGATGCCGGGGGGCCTGTTTCAGTACACTGTCCTGCCCTTTGGTGTCCACGGGGCCCCCGCTACGTTCCAGCGGATGATGGACCAGGTCCTAAGGCCGCACAGCAGTTACGCCGCAGCATATATCGATGATATAATCATCCACAGCGCCAGTTGGGACGAACACGTCAAGCACGTGCGGGCCGTGCTTAACGGCCTACGGGCGGCCGGGCTGACCGCCAACCCTGCGAAGTGCCGGTTGGGGCGGGAGGAGACGGCCTATTTGGGGTACCGGGTGGGGAGGGGGAACGTGCGACCCCAGGAGGACAAGGTGGCGGCTATCCGGGAGTGGCCCCAACCCCAGACCAAGAAGCAGGTGAGATCGTTCCTGGGGCTGGTGGGGTATTACCAGCGTTTTATCCCGGGGTATGCCACCCTAGCCTGCCCCCTGAACGACCTCACCCGGAAGGCCCTCCCGGATAGGGTCCACTGGACTGAGGCAGCGACGAGGGCCTTCGAGGACCTACGGGGGGCCTTATGTAAGGAGTCGCTACTGGTCACCCCGGATTTTAACCTCACTTTCACCCTCCAAACAGATGCGTCCGAGGTGGGACTAGGTGGGGTCCTATCCCAGTTCCGGAACGGAGAGGAGCATCCGGTGACCTACCTCAGCCGGAAGCTCCTCCCCCACGAGCGCAACTACAGCACGGTAGAAAAGGAGGCGCTGGCCATTAAGTGGGCCGTCACAAAACTAACGTACTATCTTCTAGGACACCAGTTCGTCCTGGTGACGGACCACGCCCCACTGAAGTGGATGGCCACCGCCAAGGACACGAACGCTCGGATTACGAGGTGGTTCCTGTCCCTCCAGCCCTTCTCCTTTACCGTGGAGCATAGGCCGGGGCGGGAACACACCAACGCCGACGCTCTGTCCCGCCGAGATGCGTGCGGGGGCTGGGCCCCGCGCACGGAGGGGCATAGGCAAAGGGGGGGAGTGTGTGGCATTCCCCCGGTGCCACGCCCCCTGTTCGGGAGAGTCGAGGCCGGGATATACCGCCGGTGGCCAACAGCCGGCGACAAACCCCGACCTCCCGAGAGCCGCAATCGGGGAAACGAGGAACACCTGGGCGGGAGACACCCAGGTGTTAAAAGGAGGCCACCGGCCGACAGAAAGGGGAGGGTCGAGTGGAAGAGAGGACGACGCAGAGGACCGAGACCCCGCACAGTGAGCCGCCCGGCGGACACGTGGACCACGACTCGAGCAACTCCCCGCCTTTGATGTGCAGCGTGCGCTTGTGAAACTATTGATACCGAGTGTAATAAACCGCCGTTTGAGGCTTTGGACCCTCACACCCTGCCTGGTCCTTGCTTTGAGCCCTTCTACCCAACCGAGTTACATATATATATATATATATATATATATATATATATATATATATATATATATATATATATATATATATAAATAGGTAGGCTATATTTATACCTTTGACCTAATTTAAAGTCAAAGCCGTGTTAAACGGCCGTTATCAGTTGAATGTGTTTTTAATGTGACACCGCTGTGATTATTTATTTTACCATTATGTTTTATAGGGACAAACAATAACAAATTTCTCCTACGGGGGATTGATAAGTTGTAGATATTGAACAGAAAGAAACACTTGGCCATCTGATAGAAGGAATCACACTTTATTGCAGCACTTTACTGCCTTTATTATAACACCCACATTATGCATAGAAACGGTAGCACTTTACTGCCTTTATTATCACCATATTTCACCATTTTTATGATATTTATCATATCATTTCATTTTATTTAGAACATTGTCTGTGTAGGCGGACGTAGCGCAACGCAGAACTGTCCATAGCTGAATATGGTACTATGCTGATTTTACATAAGCATGTTGGTGTTCAACATCTGTTGTAGTGAACATTCTAAAACTGGTGTAAAATGTTGCTGCCATATTAATAGACACGTTGAATGCAATCGTTTTGATTCTGGAATCCCGCACGTAAACTGGTTGGCAAAAAAAGAGGAAAGACGGACGGTTCACTTGACGGAGAAACCGTCACTTTCCTCATATCAGACAACTCGTAACTCTGGATGAAAATGTAGGCTTTCTTTTATTTTCACTTTCCTTTGTAAACCTTTAGAAATACCTCCTGAATCCTTGTTATAATGCTGTGTATAATCCCGGACCGCAACAGCAGCTCGTTGGCATGTTGTTAGTGTGTGAAATTCAGCACAGTATCAGCCGAGTTGACTCTAATTTCCACATTGTTTACTTGCTAACGTTTTTGAATAACAGTGGCTAGTTGGCAGAACTCTTTTTACACACCAGTAGAGTGTTTATATATACACAGAGCAGAATACCAGACACCCTGGACCCCCTGCAATATGCCTACCGGCCCAACAGGTCCACCTCTGATGCTGTCGCTGCTGTTCTCCACTATTCGCTCTCCCATCTGGAAAATAAAGACTCCTACATCAGGACGCTCTTTGTGGATTACAGCTCCGCCTTCAATACAGTCATCCCCCACAAACTCACAGACAAACTGTCTACATTAGGTCTGCACCCCACCATCTGGGACTGGCTCCAGGACTTTCTGACGGGCAGGCCCCAATCTGTCAGGATTGGAAATAGGACTTCAGCCAGCATCATCACAAACATTGGCACGCCACAGGGCTGCGTGCTCAGCCCAATCCTCTTCACCCTGTTCACTCATGACTGTGTCGCCTCCCACATAGACAACACCATCCTGAAGTTTGCGGACGACACCGCAGTGATAGGACGCATCACGGGCGGGGACGAAGCGGCCTACAGGAGGGAGGTGGCCAGTCTGGTGTCATGGTGTGAGGACAATAACCTCACCCTCAACAAGGACAAGACCAAAGAGATGATAGTGGACTTGAGGAAGAAAAGGAGTCCTCATCGGCCACTGTGCATCGGGGAGCTTGAAGTAGAGAGGGTGAGCAGCTTCAAGAACCTCGGCGTCCACATCAGCGACGACCTCACTTGGACCCTCAACACCACACAGCTGGTTAAGAAATCCCAACAGCGGCTGTACTTCCTGAGGAGGCTGAGGAATTTTGGCATGTCGCCTGAGATCCTGAGAAACTTCTACAGCTGCATTGTTGAGAGCATTTTGACCGGCTGTATCACCGTCTGGTACGGCAGCACTTCTGCTTTGGACCGCAGACGACTGCAGAGAGTGGTAAAGACTGCAGAGAGGATCATCAGAACCCCACTGCCCTCTCTGCAGAGAACCCCACCCACCCCCAGCATGGACTGTTTACACATCTACCCTCAGGACGGAGGTATTGAAGTATGAAGTCCAAAACTTCAAGACTAAAGAACTCTTTCTTCCCCACTGCCCTCAGACTCCTTTACAACAGATAGGAGTCTGTTGTTAAGGTGTATTCTACCTCAGGACTGCCGCAGCTGTTTACATTTTGCTCACGCACTTTGGCTTTCTTGGATTTGCACCATTCCGTTTTATTTATTTATTTATTTTAACTTAAATGTATTATTTGTTCTATCTATCTTGTAAAAAAAATCTTGGCATTCAGTCTGTGGAAACAAAGGAAGAATTTCATTGCACAACTGAGAACGTCTCATTTATGCATATGACAATAAAAACTTTGAATTGAATTGAATTGAATTTATCAGAGCGGAGCCCTGAATGTGACGTCACCCGTCATCTCGTCTCTGTAAACAATGGATGTTGTGCAGCATTTATTATGACGTCATTATATAGACTCTCTCAGCACCACCCCCTCGGACTGACTTCCCGCGTCCCTGGCTGCCAGTTCTCTTTCCGAGGCCATTCGGGGGCGCTTGGTCGGCGTCGGTTGGGGGCTTCCATGGGCTCGACAGTCAATCTCTTCTGCGCGTATCGAGAGCAGCACGGGAAGGTTGAGACATGGGCCCGGTTAAGAAATAATGCAGTTCCGTGCCCCATACAGCACGTTGGTGCTTGCACTACATACAAATGTTGGTGAACTCTGAAACGAAGAAGGGGAGAGGTGCATGCTGGAAACTTTCCCAATTGCATTTGCTTTGTTTCACACATTAACCTTGTGCAGGTTGATATATATTCGGCCGGTACATTAGAATGCACAATTGGATTTTGGTTGCCGATACTACCATTCTGTGATTCCTTGAGAGAGTTGTAATGTGAAATTCTACATGACCATAAATATACCGTAATGTAGGCTTATGAAAATGTTGTTTTGCCATGTCTCTCTTGAGAAACGTAGAGGCGGTTCGAAACACTCCTGAAAGGTAATGCCTGCTCTGCGAGTACCATGTTGCAACTCGCTAATAAACTGGGTGTTACAACAGCTACCGCTAGGACATAGCTACAGCTATGACCTGGTCATCGTAGGAGCCAAGCAACAGGGGTGTGTGGCAGGGTTTCCTGCCACGTTGACTAATAACATATCAAGGGCCTTGCACAGACTGACCAATGATGAAGGCTGACATAAAAACGACTGAACATATGACCCAGATCGTAGGGTAGGGGGGGGGGGGGGGGGGGGGGGGTGCTCACAGTGGATAGGAAGTAAACACATTCTGAGAATAATCAAATGACATCCCAATGAAGAATATAAACTTTCTGTACACATCCACCCTGATGTAAAATAATATATCACAAGGCTCCAAAGACAAAAGCTTGCTTGAGGAAAAAGAAGGGGAGGACAAGGAGCAGGAGGGGAACCGGTTCCCAACTTCTTGAAGAGGTGTCTGTCGAGCATGATGCCGTCTGAGGTGTTCTTCAGCGTTTCCTTCAGCGTGGCCATGCATTCCTTCAGCCGCGGGTCTCCCGTGCGCAGCCCCGTGGTTTTTAGTGCCTGGAGTAAACAGCAGTGCAGAGTGCTTAGTTAACAATGCAGTACGTGTTGTACACTTGCAGTAGCACACACAAAATGTGTGTCTGAAGTTGACACAAACAAAATGTCCACATCAAAACTGAAGAACCAGAAAGTTTGAATTTAGCCATCGCAACTAAGTCTTAGCCAACTTATGTATTGGCTGGGGTTTAAGCAGCAGAGAGCTGGTGTGAATTCAACCATTAGCATTAAAGTAACAAACTAGGGCACACACACACACACACCCTCTATCTTATCGGAATAATCTCCTAATTGTTTGATTATTAACTATTTCATCCGGTTAGCTTTACACTAATTTATCCCTGCAATTATCCAGTGCTATTGTACGTCTCATGTATTTCCAACACCAAAGCCATAGTGCAGTAAACTTGTTAATGGGTATATTTGAATACAATGAACCTTAAAAGCCTTCACGGCGCATTGACATTTAACAATTTGAGCCATTATTATGTTTTATACTGTTATAATTGGGTTAGTATTAACACATACCAATGGCACCATGTAAATATGGCTTTATCATAGAAAAGTAGATTGCAGGATAGGCACTAACCAATAACAAGCTATTACTACCAGTCCTTCTATTTAGAGGGAATAGATACATTTTCCCACTACATCCCCAAAAGTATATATTTAACAGTTTACCTTCAAGAGAACGCAAATCATTCTAATGAGCAGCTCATGATACTCCATTTCAATTTAATCAAAATAGACCAAGGAACTAAATGGTGTATTGAAACACCTAGAAGGCGCACTCATAAGTAGGCCAAAGTCAACGTCACGACGCGCTAACAAAAAGGGTAATTCTCACTATACGCCCATTGGTAGGCCTACGGCAGGGCTATTCAACCTCCTTAACAAGTGGGCCGAAAAGGAAAACCACTGGGGGTTCATGGGCCACACGGAGTAAAACTACGTGAATAAATCGCTACAAATAAATCGTACTTAAATTAGTGTTAACTTAATATATATAATACTACTACATGGAATAAACTTGTCAGACGCATTCCTTCCTTCTTGACTTTTAATCGTATCATTATAAAAGATTTTGTTCTCACATATTTTGGACACATATTTAGAATTCAACAATGTTGTTTGAATCATCACAAAACAGAACTACTGTACATATGAGATATTTTGAGCCAGTGAGTCAGTGAGAAAGATGCAATGCCTTGTTTGCCTAGTTTGGCTCATCCTGAGACACTCATGCAGCTTCTCATAGGTCATGGTCCAACGTGCCCATGTTCTGATGGCATTCATATGAGAAAAGCTAGACTCACACGTATCGGTTGAGCCAAACATTGTCAGAATAAGTGATGCCAGTTCCTGATTGTGGGATACTGATACTGGCTAGTATCACCGGCTACACACAGAAACCTGATTTGCATGCAACTTTGTTTCTCCTTTATTTAATTTATTTTTTGCATGCAACCTCTTGCAGGCCAGAAAAAATGTAAGAGGGGCCGCATTTGGCCCACGGGCCGCTAGTTGAATAGGCCTGCTGTACTGCCTAGTGCGGAAAGCCCCCTAAAAAGGCCAGATTAGAGGATGCTGGCCCAGAGAAGTTGGCGTAAAGGGTTGGCCCATTAGAGGAGGAGACAGTGGTAGAGACGGTGCAGGTGGAAGAGGGAGGGTCAGTTTAGCTCGAAGGGGAGGAGACAGTGCGGAAGAGAGGAGACAGCGCAGGTGGAGGAGGAGGGGACAGTGAAGGGGAAAGGGGAGGAGACAGTGCAGGTGGAAGAGGAGGGGACAGTGAAGGGGAAAGAGGAGGAGACAGTGCAGGTGGAGGAGGAGGGGACAGTGTAGGGGAAAGAGGAGGAGACAGTGCAGGTGGAGGAGGAGGAGACTGTACAGCTGGAAGGGGAGGAGACAGTGCAGTGGGAGGAGGAGGAGACTGTACAGCTGGAAGGGGAGGAGACAGCGCAGGTGGAGGACGAGGCTGTACAGCTGGAAGGGGAGGAGACTGTACAGCTGGAAGGGGAGGAGACAGTGCAGGTGGAAGAGGAGGAGACAGCGCAGGTGGAGGAGGAGGAGACAGTGCAGGTGGGAGGGCGTTATGATTTCTTTATAAGGCGAAGCCTGAATGTGAATTATTACCTTCAGGACAACCAGCAGGAGCTCGGTCGACGATCTGCACTTCCTCTCCCGTATCCCATCTCTACTGGAATCAACGTTTCTCGTAACGGATTGAGATGTTACATTTAAGGCGTTCAACACTGCTGAAGCAGTTGTTTCACACCAATCTCCAGCGCCCGGTGGCCGCCTCAAGAAACAAATCGTTGAAGAGCCACAATTGCGACAATTGGGACGCCGCCGCCGCCGCAAGGGACGCCGCCGCCGCCGCAAGGGACGCCGCCGCCGCCGCAAGGGACGCCTCCGCCGCCGCAAGGGACGCCGCCGCCGCCGCATGGGACGCCGCCGCCGCCGCAAGGGACGCCGCCGCCGCCGCAAGGGACGCATTGACGACAGACATTTGCGACAGACAACTCATACCTGGTCGACGGGTGGCCATGCGTATTCTGCGATACGTTCTCCGTTTGGTGTGTCAGTTGTGCTAGTCGTCTAAAAAATAAACAGTAGTAAAATGATCAGTCACTTTCAGCATGCTGTTGATTTAGATAGGCACGCAATACACGTTTTTTCGCATAATTTTCAGATCTGATATTAGTGTGGTCTGCCCTGCTGCGGCGGCGTCCCTTGCGGCGGCGGCGGCGTCCCTTGCGGCGGCGGCGGCATTGACGTCCTTCGATTTAACACAATAGGACCGGGCGCTCCATGACGCCCCGCCGCTCCATGACGCCCCGCTGCTCAGAAAAGGGCGGGGTGCGCGGGCGGTGTACGCGTGTCTACCCAGGACCTTCAGGGTAGACACGGCGTTCGCATCGAATGAAGCGGCAGCGGCGCAATTGTGGCTCTTCAACGATTTGTTTCTTGAAGCGGCCACCGGGCGCTGGAGATTGGTGTGAAACAACTGCTTCAGCAGTGTTGAACGCCTTAAATGTAACATCTCAATCCGTTACGAGAAACGTTGATTCCAGTAGAGATGGGATACGGGAGAGGAAGTGCAGATCGTCGACCGAGATCCTGCTGGTTGTCCTGAAGGTAATAATAAAAGGTAATAACCTGTCTCCTCCCCTTTCCCCTTCACTGTCCCCTCCTCCTCCACCTGCACTGTCTCCTCCTCCTCCTCCACCTGCGCTGTCTCCTCTCTTCCGCACTGTCTCCTCCCCTTCGAGCTAAACTGACCCTCCCTCTTCCACCTGCACCGTCTCTACCACTGTCTCCTCCTCTAATGGGCCAACCCTTTACGCCAACTTCTCTGGGCCAGCATCCTCTAATCTGGCCTTTTTAGGGGGCTTTCCGCACTAGGCAGTACAGCAGGCCTATTCAACTAGCGGCCCGTGGGCCAAATGCGGCCCCTCTTACATTTTTTCTGGCCTGCAAGAGGTTGCATGCAAAAAATAAATTAAATAAAGGAGAAACATAGTTGCATGCAAATCAGGTTTCTGTGTGTAGCCGGTGATACTAGCCAGTATCAGTATCCCACAATCAGGAACTGGCATCACTTATTCTGACAATGTTTGGCTCAACCGATACGTGTGAGTCTAGCTTTTCTCATATGAATGCCATCAGAACAAGGGCACGTTGGACCATGACCTATGAGAAGCTGCATGAGTGTCTCAGGATGAGCCAAACTAGGCAAACAAGGCAGTGCATCTTTCTCACTGACTCACTGGCTCAAAATGTCTCATATGTACAGTAGTTCTGTTTTGTGATGATTCAAACAACATTGTTGAATTCTAAATACGTGTCCAAAATATGTGAGAGCAAAATCTTTTATAATGATACGATTAAAAGTCAAGAAGGAAGGAATGCGTCTGACAAGTTTATTCCATGTAGTAGTATTATATATATTAAGTTAACACTAATTTAAGTACGATTTATTTGTAGCGATTTATTCACGTAGTTTTACTCCGTGTGGCCCATGAACCCCCAGTGGTTTTCCTTTTCGGCCCACTTGTTAAGGAGGTTGAATAGCCCTGCGCTAAAGAATATAAACGTAAATGTACTGTGTTGTTGATATCTGACAGCTGTCCAGAAAGCCGTCTCCTCAGCGCCGCCATTTTGAAGTCACATGAATCCATGTTGCGTTGCGATTGGTTCTAAGAACGTAGAGGCTTTTGTTGACAAAGGGAAGTGGTGTTTAGAGGTTTTTGCCTACAAATGGAGATTTCAGACCAGGAAAAGAGTGGTGTATATATATTGTGGCATCCCGCCCCGTAAACCTCGGCCCGGACCAGCCCAAGGGTTGGTCCTGGATGGCTGTTACCACTGTCACCCACCAGCCGGCGACGGAGAGCACCGACCGAACCCCAATCAGGTTGATTGGGGGACACCTGGCCGAAAGCCGAGGAGCCACTTTAAGAGGACTGACATTAGGGCAGACCAGGGAGGGGGGCGAGGAAGGAGGAAGCGCTCGGGTCCGCGAGCAGCTAGAGGCCCACGGAGGCCCTAGAGGCCGTGAGTACCTTGTTTGTTGAAGCTGTCTGTAATAAATGCCTTTAACGGCTAAACCCTCACTGCCAAGCGTCGTTTGTACGTGGAACCCGGCAACAACAAGGACCGGGTTGCCACAATATATTTCTATCTCTATCGAGAGAGAGAGAGACCAGAGAGAGAGAGCAGAGAGAGAGAGAGAGAGACCAGAGAGAGAGACCAAGAGAGAGAGAGAGAGAGACCAGAGAGAGAGAGAGAGAGAGACCAGAGAGAGAGAGAGAGACCAGAGAGAGAGACCAAGAGAGAGAGAGAGAGAGAGAGACCAGAGAGAGAGAGAGAGACCAGAGAGAGAGAGAGACCAGAGAGAGAGAGAGAGACCAAAGAGAGAGAGAGAGAGAGCTCAATGTTTTTATCTCATTTTTGACGGAGGTGGCGTTTAGAGGCTTTTGCATCTCAACTCTCCAGATGCAATAAGTAATGCATCCATGGCCAGGAGTGTGTGTGTAGATTCTTTAGCCTATCTGCATTTCACTGCATTTTCCACAGAAAACAAAACCCACACACATGTTTGGCTTTGAAGAAATGAAACATTTTAATGTCTTATGAAAAAAAAAAAAGCTAAATTCTCAACAAAGGTAAATATATATTAATGGTTGTCTAAGCAGCGTTGCTCACTATGCAATACTTCTCCCTTCCAACGGTATGTACACACCAGGACACAAAACAGGAAAAACAAACATCATGAGACTGGATGGTAGACTGTTTAAAGGGGGATGTCTACCTAAATGGCAACCCATACGATACAGCCACTCCTCTGGGGCACTTTGAGACCAACGAATAACTGATAATCATAATAATAATAAATAACCCGGTCTTCTCATTACATTGCCAGTTAAAATACGAAAAAACCCTGTTCAGCCTCGAACAATCCATAGGCGGTATAATGTTTGCAGTAGGTCTTCTATCATTAACAACGTCTAACACATGCACCTGCATACGATGAGTCTGTGAAATGTGTCTATTAGAATCTTTTTTTTTTTTGAGGTTGCCAGGTTTGCACGGTGTCCCCTCTTTTCAAGCTTTTTAGAAGCTTCCACCCACTGCTTAGTAAGGCTTTGCCTTTCTGCTAAGCCTGCATTCATTCTAGAACAGCATAGGATCTGGAACATAAATAAAATAAACACTTCATTGAGGAACTCTGTTAATACGCGTAGTAACTTATGGTGGCGAGAGACTGTTTGGCCCAGTTACACGTTTTAGTCCCACTGGATGTAAAACTATACGTTAATGGTTTTGACCACATCTTCCTAATAATAAAAAGGAAAACAAAAAAAAGGTACAGACTATGGATCCCAAAGGTGTAAGTCAGCCTCTTTGAGATAATAATCGTCCAAGATGGGGTAAGCAGGATTGACACGTGACCAAGTAAAATTGTACCTAACCACAACGCCAAAGCCTCAGCTGGTGGTCTCTCTCTCACCCACACACACACACACCCACACCCACAGGTGAACACCTCACCTGCTCTGGGCTTCAAACAACGCCAATACCATCTTCTTCTTCATTCTTCACAAAGTCAAACGGCGGTTCTCTCTGATTACGGTAAATACAAACAAAAACACAGTTTCTCTAGAGCGTACTCGATTCAAAACGCAAGCAATCCAGGCCATACTGCTCCGGATTGTTCACTGCGCCTCCTCAAACGTTTCCAACAGGGGGCGGCTATAGTGCAGCCAGCGGGACCCGATTCGCGGCCCTGCATTCATTCATTCAGCCTCTCGCTCCTCCTCCTATAATACACACAACACCAATTCACTCTCCAACCTCTCTCCAACTGGGACTCGCATCACACAAACACACACATGTCCGACCACACTCCTATTCTGAAGTAAAGGTAGTTTTAAGGAAACAGTAATACGCACCCATAGCATAATAGGCTTACCCTGAACCTGACCCCCCCCCCCCCCCCCCCCCCTCCCCCACCACCCTCACCCCTCCCCCACCACCCTCACCCAGCTCTCTCTCCTCCAGGTAGCTCAATGCAGACAGCCAATGGGATGCGCCCTATCAGAAGCGGGAGCATACAGAGGAAGTGAACAGTGAAACAGCAGCGCACCAAATCGATTTTCCAATCCTATGAAACGTTGTTACGGGAGGAAATCATCCAAGCGAGAACGTTTGGGTGCACAACGGAGTGAGGAACTACGCTTCGATGCCATTTTCTGCCACTACCACCCTAAGATATCCATCTTCCAGTAGAGTAGGCCGTGAGTCTGTAGGGGGGGGGGGGGGGGGGGGGGGGTCACCATGACAATTCTTTGGTCAGTAGTTCGAGGTGGTTCTACGCGTTGCTGTCAGTTTCACAGATGACAGTATGAGACTTATTTAACATCCGGAGGCGTAGGGGGGATTGAAGCAGTGAGAGAGTTTGGGGGGGGGGGGGTATCCTTAGCCACTCGATTAACACTATCGGTTACCATCAGTTACATTTAAGATTCAGTATTTACTCTTAAAAGGCACTTTGCATGTTTTTTATTGAGCTAGGAGTGTGATTGACTCTTGCGAAGATTATACACACAGACTATATTTTTCAAACATGTAGAAAATTGTTTTGCAAGCAGGAAGGATCCCGTCAGCGGTTGTTTTGAAACAGGAAGGAACCGGTAGAATATTACCTTTGAAACAGGAAGGAACCTGGACACCCTTATTTTGAAACAGGAAGGAACCTGGACACTCTTATTTTGAAACCGGAAGGAACCTGGAAACTATTATTTTGAAACAGAAAGCAACCGAGATACTATTATTTGGAAACATTAAGGTGACCTGTCGACTATTACTTTGAAACAGGAAGGAACCTGGATGTTTATTCTGAATTGGCGAGGTCTACCCGGTAACCAAGAGAAGCAGAGCCAACCCTGATCCTGATTGGTGCGTGACGGCGATGAGGTTGGAATGTTTCTCCCATGACACAAATCAAACCGATTCGACCAAGGGTCGATATTGGCAACAACAACACTTTTGACAACCCGACGAAACGTCAAACGCACCGAAGCTAAACCTCCGCACCAGACGGGTCAGTTTGTCTCAAAGAAGGTCTTCCTTTTCTGAAACAAAATAAGAACAACCCTTACATCTTTTAACGTACCCCTTCTGGGGGTCAACCCCTCCGCCCCGCCGAGGCTTCACGTCTGCGTTTACATGCGGCGGCGCTGAACAATCACAAAGGGAGACCCGGGCCTGCGACGGACGCCATGGTTGGCCCTAAAAACTAAACAAAACCAGGGCAGGGCATCTGCACTCCTGAAATGCGAGCGAGGGATGCGACTAGTCTAGGAGGGAGAATGGTCGTCGGAGACGTCGGGGTAAAGATTGCGGTCAGCACCAGCGAAGGGGGGCCGACCAGCCCCCAGAACCCTGTGTCCGTGGTAAGTCTGTGTTCCCTGGGGTGGGAGGGTGGGGTTGGGTTGGGCGGTGCTTTAAGCCTTCCCGGCCTTCATGTAGTTTGGGATGGTTCCGCGCTGGGTGAGGCCCTCGAAGCGCTTGTAGGTGTAGTTGAGGAACACCCAGTCCTTGGACTTGAAGTCCGGCTCCGTCACGTTGGTTGCTTAAAGAAACAACGACAAAAAGCGGGAAGTTATGGGATGCTATGAATCCGGTCGACTCAAGGGGGCGCCAGACACCAGGTGAATAACCTGAATGCATCCAGCTTTCCAATACAACTTGCCCCTTCTATATATAATAATAAGAAACGACAGAATTATTTTTAAATATCGTGGTTATTATTAAACATTTAAATCAGAGACTACTTTTTAAAACATTTAAAAATTAGCTTGCATCCTGTACCGTGGATTTAACTTGGTAATGAATGATTTGGTAATGAATGATTTGGTGAACGAATGCGGGCGGTGAGGTGTGTGAACGCACCAGGCTGGAGGATGTCGGACTCAGGGAACTCGTCAAAGTTCGACGTGTCGTCGATGCTTTTGATCTCGATAGAGATGGCCGCCGGTCGCTCCCTGCGGACGATCAACCAGTTAAATTTATAAAGAACGACAGAGATAACATGATTCAAATAATTCACGATGTAAGCACTCAGATACCAATTCAACTACTATGGTCTCATTGCCTAGTAAGTTAATTCATAACTGCAGCATACTCTAGCTATCATTTCCAACTGTAGCCTACTCTACCTTTAATTTAGTCATGTTACATACCCTAGCTTTAATTTACAACAGACAAGATGAACAGGTCACCTGATGTGTTCCCAGTCGACGGACTCAAAGAAGGCGTGACCCTTGATCTCCTCCACACTCACAGCGCCCACCCGGTTCTCTGCGTCCGTGCAGTACCTGGGACCACAGAACCCCCCATCAGAACCCCTGGAGAACCAGACCCCCAGGAGACCCAGAATCCCTAAGAGAACCAGAACCCCTAAGAGAACCAGAACCCCTCTAGACCCAGAACCAGAACCCCTAAGAGAACCAGAACCGCTCTAGACCCAGAACCCCTCTAGACCCAGAACCCCTAAGAGAACCAGAACCCCTCTAGACCCAGAACCCCTAAGAGAACCAGAACCCCTGGAGACCCAGAACCAGAACCCCTGGAGACCCCGAACTCTGTACAGTATATGGACTAGTTCTGAAGGCCTGTTATTGTTTGTTAAACTTTACACACACACACACACACACACACACACCTGAGGATCAGGTCCTTGGCTCTCTCTGAGATGGGGACTTCAGGAGGGAAGACCAGAGTCTCCTTCCAGTTCATCACCTTCCTGTAGGTCTCCTGGGGCGTCTCCGAGCAGAACGGGGGGTACCCTGCACACACACACACACACACACACACACACACACACACACACACACACACACACACACACACACACACACACACACACACACACACACACACACACACACACACACGATTAATCCTCAGATGTTGCTTCATCTATTGATGGCCCTGCTCCTCGTCAGTCATTCGGTTGATACTTTGGTATCTGAGGGATGCGGTCGTTAAGTCTGGAGCCTAACTGACCTGTCAAGGCTGAGACACTTCAGCCATGAATCAAGATAAGAAGTCTGGCGCTACTGTTTAGCTCTTACAGCAAAAGATAAAATGTCTCTCCCTCCATCCCTCACTCCCTCGCCTTTCCTCCTTCTCTTGCTCTCCCCCTCTCCCTCCCTCTCCTTACCTCCCTCTCTCTCTCCCTCCCTCTGCTTACCTCCCTCTCTCTCTCTCTCTCTCTCTCTCTCCCTCCCTCCCTTCCTCTCTCTCCTCCCTCCCTCTCCTTTCCTCCCTCTCTCTCCCTCTTCTATCCTCCCTCCCTCTCCCTCCTCCCTCCCTCTCCTTTCATCCATCTCTCTCTCCCCCCCTCTCTCCTCCCTCTCTCCCCCCCTCTCTCCCTTGCTCTCCCTCTCTCCCCCCCACTCTCCCCCTCCCCCTCCTTACCGATGAGCATCTCGTACATGATGACCCCCAGCGACCACCAGTCACACAGCTTGTTGTAGCCCGTCTGCAGGAAGACCTCCGGGGCGATGTAGTCTGGGGTCCCCACCGTCGAGTAGGCCTGGAGGACGCAAGGAGAGGAGAGGAGGAGACAAGGAGCAGAAGAGGAAAGGAGGAGACAAGGAGAGGAGTGGAGGAGAGGAGGAGAGGAGGAGGAGACAAGGAGAGGAAAGGAAGAGACAAGGAGAGGAGAGGAGGAGACAAGGGGCAGAAGAGGAGAGGAGGAGACAAGGAGAGGAGTGGAGGAGACAAGGGGAGGAGAGGAGGAAACAAGGAGAGGAGTGGAGGAGACAAGGAGAGAAGAGGAGGAGACAAGGAGAGGAGTGGAGGAGACAAGGAGAGAAGAGGAGGAGACAAGGGGCAGAAGAGGAGTGGAGGAGACAAGGAGAGGAGTGGAGGAGACAAGGAGAGGAGGAGACAAAAGAGGAGACGAGGACGCAAGGAGAGGACGCAAGGCGAGGAGACGAGGAGAGGAGAGGAGGAGACAAGGAGAGGACGACCAATGTTACCAGCATTACCAACATTACCAACATAATAACGAACACTTCAATGCTCCTATGGTTCCAAAATGGATCCATGTGACCTCATGGTTTACCAGCCCAATGTAACCCTGGTGAAAGACTGGAGACAGGAAGTCACTCAGCTCCACGATGCCCTTTTCAAAGTAAAACGCTGAGAGAAAGTTTTTTCACCAGTTGCCTCCTGTTCTTCTTCCAAGTCTCTGCTTTCCTCTTGGAGTTCATATTTTGAAAGGCTGTGGGTTTAATAACAGATAACAAACGGTAAGAAACACGGTCCACACTTTTACCAAAGTACAAGCGTCCCACAGCTCAGACTGGGTGGAACTCACAGAAGTCGCTGGGCGGGTTGTGGGTGAGGTTGCGGTAGAACTCGGTGCGGTGGGCTTTCTTGAGTCCGGTACACAGACCGAAGTCCGACAGCTTGACGTGGCCCTGGGGAGGTGGGAGGGGACAGGAAGAGCTTCAGCGCGTGGACGTCGTAACCTCCATTTACATCCTGTTACTTGTGAGTGTGTGTGCTAAAGCTTGCTACTGCCTCTGTCTTAACATCTGTCTGTCTGTATTCTACTCGCTACTCTCCATTCCGTCGGTTGTTTTCAATTTTCCAAATCCTAGGTTAGGATGTGCAGAGAACATTTTCTTTATAGCTTCTCCAATTCTGATTGAATGCTTCGACTGCTCTCAGCCTGCATGTTGATTGGTTAGAAGCCTCTGGTAATGGCTCAGGTCCACAAAGAGGCAGCTTCTGAGCGCATTTCTGCAGTGGTTTCTAACGAGGAGAGAGGGTATGCACAAAAGTGATGGCATCGCCGCCCAATCACAGTGGAAGTCAAATGTCGTCCCTTCGAACCCCCGTGTATGTTTGAGCCCGTCCGGGGGTCCTCACCCTGGAGTCGAGCAGCAGGTTGTCAGGCTTGATGTCGCGGTGGATGAAGCCCAGCTGGTGGATGGAGTCGATGGCCAGGACCGTCTCGGCGATGTAGAACTGGGTGGCCTCCTCCGACAGGGTGTCCTTCTTCATCAGCAGGGTCATCATGTCCCCTGGGGAGGAAGAGGAGGAGGAAGAGGAGGAGGAGGGGGAGGAGGGGGAGGAGGACAATGGTGGTGGTGAAGAGGAAGATGAAGGTGAGGAGGAGGATAAAGAGGATGAAGAGGAGAATGATGGTGAGGAAGATCATGATGGTGATGATGAGGAAGATGAGGAAGATAGACAAAACATCTTAGAAAGAGTAGGACCTGCCTTTCATTCGCTGTCCATTCTTCAATATGTCGGCCGTCATATTGATTGAGATTGACTTGTGAGACATCATTTCTGCCTGTACTCTTATATCAACCGTTATACAAGCCGTTTAATTCGTTTCTAATTTTGTTTTCGTATTTGCACAGTTTCAAATTAAAACAGTATAACCCAAACCCATTCCAGCCCCCGGAATAAATCAAAGTTCAAATTTGAAGTAATATTAATATTACAACTCTACACCCAACACAAACTAAATAAGCTACTGAAGACTGAGAGCCTGAGACATGAATGTTTCAGGGTCCATCTCTTCAGTTAACCCTGAGACATTCAGGTGCCAGATACAAGACAGATGCTGTGTTAGCTGCTGTGCTATACCCTTGACGACAGCATAGCCCGGATTCACTGTAAACAGTTATCTATAGGCTATACTCAGTCAGTGGCGTGATGTGTTTGAGGCTGGGGGGGAAGGAGGCGGGACCAAAGACCGTTAGGGAGGGACTATACATCTTACCAACCAGCCAATAGGGGTGGCCCTCCAAACCTCCCAATCTCCTGGTAACAGGCTGCCCCCTATCAGTTTGGAACATTGAGGACTGAATTCAGCACCTTTCCCTTTAGAAACCACAACCCCTGTAGACCCAGAACCACTCTAGACCCAGAACCCCACACCTGACACACCTGGTATGTGGACTAGTTCTGAAGGCCTGTTACAAAGCCTTCCCTGTACGACTCTGTTGTTGAACTTTACCTGAACACACAACCGCGCACACACACACACACACACACACACACACACACACACACACACACACACACACACACACACACACACACACACACCTCCCCTTTAAGAGGGGACGGTCTCAGGTGCCGGGAGGAGACCTAGGCCAGGTGCTCACCTCCAGGCAGGAACTCCATGATGAGGTAGAGGTTCCTCTTGTCCTGGAAGCTGTAGAACATCTTCACCACCCACGCCCCGTCCGCCTCCACCAGGATGTCTCGCTCCGCCCGGATGTGAGCCACCTGGGGGGGGGGGGGGGGGGGGTAATGAATGGGGTGAGGAAGGAGAGGATGAGGAAGGAGAGGATGAGGAAGGAGAGTTATTCAGGGGCCGAAGAGTGTAGGGGTAGAAGTGTTCAAGATTCAAGATTCAAGATGCTTTATTTATCCCGAGGGAAATTACTGTGCAACAGTTACAATACAAAGGTGGGAAAGTAATACAGGGTTAGAGTCAAAATAGATAAAAAAAAACGGTAATAGAAAACAATAAATATGAAATATGAATATATTCCGGACCCCTGCTAAAAAAGGTACCGGGTTCGATCCCCGATGTCGACAGCAGTGTAGGCGTACTTAAAAGGGGTGATGTCAAGCCTTTTCCTTACCTTAGTGACGTCACAATTGGGCGTGTCCACATAGATGTAGGCTTGATAGATCAGTCTACCAGCCTACCCAGTGGACTGAAGCAAATGTTGCTCATCTATCAAGCACACAACTAGGTGGACACGCCCACTTGTGAGGTTTTCAAAAGGGGCTTGTAAAGGCTAGTCACACTCGCACCGCTATATCAACCCTTTAAACAAGAAGCCTTATCTGGGTATACTGTAAGTCGCTTTGGATTAAAGTCTCTTCTGAATAAACGAGTAGAAAATTCAAGTCTTTCTTTATGACGTCTCTTTGGCTTGGTTTGTGTGCAAGCAAGCATTTATTACGGAGTCCATGGTGATGACGGAGGGTCAGACGTGGTTCATTAGGATCTGTGCTGTAAGTCAACAGGCTCACACTCATCTGAGTAGAGTTCAATAAGGCCAGTAGTCCTTTTGGGCATTAAATAAGAACAAAGTCTTTTCTCCTTCTGAGACGCATGAACTTGGCAGCAATCATTCATGGTGGTTTCCCGGTCTCCCCGACAACATAAACGTAATCTAAAAATAAAAGATATTCCGACCGCAGTCATCAGTAACGTTTTACCGCCAAAGAAAGAGGGATGTTCCCACCTGCTCCTTCTCCAGCATGTCGGCCTTCCTTAAGATCTTCATGGCGTAGATGTGTCCTGTGTCTTTCTTCTGCACCAGCCGCACCTGCAGGGGGCGCCGTTTGACCATCGATCAGCGGATCTCTATCACATAGGTGGAGTGGCTTTAAGATCGCACTCATTTCGTATCATTTACAAGTAATACGGGACATTCAGGGGATACACGGATAAGGAAATGAACACTCTAGTTATTCTGATGTAATGGATTCGAGTGTGGCCACTTTCATTTCCTTGTGCCTTTAAACACGGTGTGTGTGTAGGCAGATCTGAATAAACGTGGCTATGTTGATCAGCGTAGGGTTAATACCAGGGTAAACAAACACCACATGTTTCCCTCTGGCCAGCCCGGTTACAGACCCATGTGTTTAACAGCCTTTAGCGCCAATGTAGAAAGAGACAGAGAGACAAACAGACAAACGGACAAAGAGAGAGAGAGAGAGAGAGAGACACACAGACAGACAGACAGACAGAGAAAGACAGAGAGAGAGACAGAGAGGTAGAGACAGAGAGACAGAGAGAGTCTGAGAGAGAAGGACGAAATAAGGAGAACTTGGTTGCGAGTCTCGTTCCTGCCAGGGGTCATAGACACCAAATTAAGCCAATGCTTGTCATTAAAAATGGTTTAATGCCTTCATCAAACCTCAGCAGTTTACCAGATGTACTGAATATAAAGTGAATGCACCGAATATAAACTATAAAACTATAAAAAGGGGGACCAGGCATTTATGGCCAAATTGACTCTTGTTCAGAGTCTTAAAGCTTCTCCGGGCTCTGTCTGATCATTTCAGAAACTTGCTTGTGCATCACTTAGCATTTTTATAGTTGCTCTCATATTGATTTTATGATTTGATTTCTCCCTTCTTCGCTTGTAAGTCGTTTTGGGTAAGTGCAACTGACGAGGGACTTTAAGCAGCCGACCAAATGTGGACACCCAAGAAGGGGGAGGGGCCTGTACGAAAACGGGTACCTCTCCAAACGCCCCGCGACCTATGACCTTCAGGGACTCAAAGTCGTCCAGGCCGAGACGCGTCCGCTTCAGCCGCAGGAACTCTGTCTCCTTACGGGCGTGTTGGGAGCGCCGCATCACCTTCTGTACCGTGCACACACAGACGCACGCACACACGCACACACACACACACACACACAGACAGAACCACACACAGACGGACACACACACACACACAGAGACACATGCACGCAAATACACAGAGGCACGCAAGCGCATACACACGTACGCACACGCACAGACACACACAAATGCAAACATACACATGCATACACATACACAAACACAGAAAGACCAGGTTGTATGTAAATAGTTGGCTCAAGATTTACATTCCCACTGTCACACTGTTGGAGCTGAATAAGTTTACCTCGTCATCCAGTAAGCCTTCATCATCCATCACCTTCTCCAGCTTCTTCTGCCTGTGAAGAAAAAAAAGAAATCTGTTAAAAACCGTAAAGAAATGTTCATCACTTCTAGTACGTCATCCAGCCTGCGGTACTGCATCCACGGGACTATTTATAGCCCAAGGTTCTAGTAGGAGGCTGGGACTCCACTGACGAAGTTCCCTAAAGTGCAGCGGTGTATAAAGTTTGACATTGCATATGCAGTGGTACTGCATTGTAGCCAATGCAGCCTTTGGCAGAGGCTCTAGATGAGATAGGATACGTCTACAGATGGCAGGGATCCGATGACAGGATGTACATGAAGGCAGACACTGAGGTCGGTCGGCATAGGGAGGGGTCATCAGAGGACACCGGTGAGCCAGCTATAGGGTGGGGAAGGTAGCGCTTAGCTATACGGTTAGCATCAGGGTCGCGGTTGGTAACACTCCGCTTTAGGATTAGCCACAAGGTAAGCTTTGAGATTACATATGGTTAGCTTTCAGGTAAGAAGCATAGGGTTAGCTATCTCCAGTTCGATGCTCGAGAGATTAGATCTAAGGTTACAGATCGTTAGATATGGTTATGGTCAGTGACTAGTTTGGAGTTGGTCAGGCGAAGGCCCTGAAGAAATTGCTCTTTTTTGTACGTACACTACTGACTAGGTTGAACATTGCAATTCGATAAGGTAGGTAGGATGACGTTGCGGTTAAAGCAAGGCCAAAAGAGACAGAGACAAAGACAGGGAGACGGACAGAAAGAGAGAGTTTGTTTGTGCTGTATGAATGCTGGCTGTCTCTATGTTAGTTACATGCCTAGGGGACTGCAGACGAAAAGTACCGTAGTTATTTTGACCAATTCTGGCATATTTACATGGTGTATTTTAAACAACAATGTTCATAAATATGCATGGTCCCCATCAAAATAAACAAATAAAATAAAAGGACCTGAGATGCATCCAGATAAATAACCCCTCAGTGAGAACCGTGAGCCGCTAGGAGGCTAGGCCGCTAGGAGGCTAGGCCGCTAGGAGGCGCCCACCTCATCTCCCGCTCCTCATGCTGTGTGAGGAGGGTGCTGTAGAAGTTCTCCAGCGTCAGCTTGGCCACGGTCACGCGCTCCCGCGTGTGGTTGCTCATGGGCAGGGCGGCCGCCGTCGTGCCCCCCGTCATGGCCACGCTATCCTGGAACCAAACAAACAAACAAACAAACAAACAAACAAACATGTCAACAACCAGCAGCAAACACGCGATACAGCTAGCTACAACCCGACAGCCCGCGGAGGGGAAGGGAAGAGTCCGGAAGCTTCAGGCTGGTTTGAATCCCAAGGGCAGAGCAGCAAACTGTTTCCCACACGCGGACACTCAAGGGGGGGCTTCACACTCCAGGTTTACAGAGGGTACTCCAATACCACAGTCCGTAATAGTGGTTCTGAGAGGTGTGTTTAAGACGCAGAAGTAGTGTCAGGATTTACTGGATAATACTGTCGTCACAAGGCAACAAAATGTCGAAATTTTGTTATTAAATAATTTACCTCTTGATATCCGTTTTATCTTGTTAGAAAGTTTCAGACTTCAGTTTTTGCTTTGTGTTATTTACTGCAATATCATTTATACACCTATAACCCATCTGGCTTGCTGGTTAAAACACTTCAAAGCCCCTTTTTTCAGTGTTACCTTTAACGTAGTGACTGCAGTTCATGGGGTTAATGTAGTGTCTACGCACAAGGACAGCTTTATCTTGAGATTAAAACAAATACATTATAGATAAAAAACATCATACAAGAGAAGAGACAATGGGCACATTGAGAAAGTAGAGCGTGGGAGCGAGAGACGGACAGACAAACCGCAAGAAGAGGAGGCGGTCAATCAAACCACAAAGACTTCCATCCTCACAGGCAACACTTATTCATAAGTCTCAGGCTAAACCAGCAGTCATCAGGGAGCTCCCCACACAAGCAAAACACAGTATTGACGACAACACGCTAATGTGAGAAACACTCGTCTGAAAGCAGCCATTCAGGTGGGCCGGGGTGATGACCACCTCTGAAAACAGAGCATTACATCACCGCGGGCACAAAGGCTAGATTAGCCACGGCGGCAGAGATAAGCGAAGGCAGCCGACTGCAGATAGATAGCGCTGTTATGTCTACCCCTGCCCGCTCCCTCTCCCCTCCCATTTCCCACCAATCACCGGGGGGGCCCGCGACACTTCCTGACCCCCGGGGGGGGCACTCATCACCCACTCCGTCTCTTGAAGTTCATGGACGTTTTTGGGCGCCTCGGATTGGACTTGGTGACCGACCTCTTGACCCCTGCCTGGAGTGGGTGTGATGACTAAAGCGTCAACAGTTTCAGGGTTCCTGGAGACGATTTACAGCCCGACAAGCTTTATGTCTCCCTAGAAGGGAAGGTAGATGCCACCCGTATACAAGACCGAGACAACAGCCAACACACAACGGAGAGCAGGACAGAGTGATGAAAGCATCTGGGATGTTCCCCTGAATGGACTTGGTTTATACTAGGTAATGAAGAAGCGTTTTATTTTAGGAAATAGATGACAACGAAATCTTAAATTGAGGATATAGCATCCACTGAAGCACAGGTCTTTTTCATAGACAAATTAGTCAAATTAGACCAATAATTGTAAACATGAATGAGACCGCTGTGTTTACAATTATGTACATTGTGCAGAGGCTATTGACCACTTACAGTGAGGTCAACAAGAGCGAGAGAGAGAGACACAGACAGACAGACAGACAGACAGACAGACAGGGTAACCATACCAGACGCTAGTCAGACCAGACGCTAGTCAAACATTTCAAACATTCGCTCTGGTTCCTTGTTCATCACACACACACACACACACACACACACACACACACACACACACACACACACACACACACACACACACACACACACACACACACAGTACCCTCTCAACTCATCGGACTGCATATCCACACTCTTCGAAAATAGACAAGTTAGTCATTCTAACTTTACCACACAACCAGATAAACACTGGGGAATGCATTGAACGCTTTGTATATTAAAAGGTCCTCTGAAGTCTACGGAGGACCAAACACAGGCCTTACATGGGCAGCGCAGGAATGGCTCCTGTTCCCATGAGCCAAACCAGAGGCTGTAATTGTACTTGACTTATTTAGTGTGATCATTAATAGAGTGTTTGGGGGGGGGGGGGGGGTACCATTATAGTCGTCACACTGCGGCGACATGATATTTATACCAGACTCTGCAAACTTAGTTGACATGGGTGTCTCACAGTGAGACAGACGTCTAGTGATGATGATGTGATCAACCAGTTGGTCGCTTTGCTTTGTCTAGTAGTATAGTCAATTCTTATAACCCGTAATCAACACAAGGTGCTGTCATCATTAGGATATTACCAGCACACCTTTCTGAAAATACATTATATAGTGTGTGGAAATGTCCTCCATAAAGACGCATACACCGACCAGAGCACCAGGAGACAAGAACCCATGGCACTTATGACAAAATAAAGCATTTATCAAACAGTAAACACGGCGTCGGACACCAGCATGCAACTGGACGGGTTTATAAATAGAAACTGAATCACATGCATGTTAAACATGCACGTTATACATGCACGTTATGCACGAGTCACGACCACCAGCAAGCGATCATAAGCCACATACGTCAGCGGCCAAAGCCCCTCCGACCCCGTTCATCACAAACCACGTCCCCTCGCTGCAGGGGGCTTCAAACATCCATCCTTCGGACAGAATACACAAGTTCCTGTAATTGGGCAGCGATTCCATTAGGAGGCATTCACTGTCTGCCGATTGACATTCCCCCTGCGTCCCTGCAACGCCGTCGAGACAACAAACACACCGACACACCGACAAACAACGCTGTGGGGACATGTCCTCAGTCCTACCTCCGTGTCCGGCTCCAGGGTCCCCGATTGGCTGGCAGCCAGCCCACCTTTTTAGTGGAAAAAAAAAATCTGAATTTGACCAATTTGAGGCAATTGTGTCCCGAGGAGGGGGTCCAGTCAGCGGCTAAAGCCAACCGCGCCACTGCCCAGTAAAATAGTCCATATTAGTTAGGAAAACGACGACTAGACATAGCTTATTGTCAGTGACAGCAAGCTGCCCTAAAACAATGTAATAATCTCTTTTGACCTCGTTTGGAAATATCCTGACCTCGAAATACGAGGCTTCCCTTCTCTAGAATAAAACGAACGCCGCTGCTGCTTCCTGGGAATGGATGCGCTCGGCAGACGCTCCTGCCACGCAAGAGCGTACATAGGATTGACAACGTACGGCGCCAACGAGGGAAGAGAACAGGGAAAGCGACGCTACAGTCGGCCAATCAGGATGGAAGTTGAGGAACCATAAATCCGTCCAATATCCATTGAGAGGGCTCAGATCTCCCTTTGCGTTTGGAGACGCCTACTCTGCGACTCCGGCTGTGTCTGGGCTTCTCAAATACTAGCTTCAAAGAACATCTTTGACGCTGTATTAATACGTTTAAGTGTGTATTGAGGACGTTTATATGTGTTTACATTTCCTGAAACCTGATCTCATTTATGAATTTTCTCAATAGTAATTGTAAGAAAGATTAAAGGTTGCCGCTCTACTTATCTACCTTAATTTTATTAACTGGAAAGGTCGGTGGTTCTTCTGTCAGAAACATTTCTAATGTCTCGATTCCCTCTGCACAAATAAGAAAAGAAAAAAGTTTTAAAAAAAGAAGCAAAAATCTATCTCATTGTCTGCGTTAAAATAATACAGGCGAAAACCATGGGCATAGGAGAGTGAATGATATATAATTGAATCGGGAATAATATCTAATATTCATTTTTGGAGACCGTTACAATGACTCCTCTGTTGGCTCCATGACGTCATAACGTTCCCCGATTGGTTGGGCGTGGCCTCCTCTCTCCGAAGCACTCTGGGCATGGCCCCCTCGCTACGAAGGCGTTGTGGGCGTGGCGGCCAGACAGGAGCGTTTTTATATTAGTCACAACAGTAGGGCCCGCCGAGTGTGACACAGCTGCTATATTTAGACTGAGCTTTCAGGCCCCTGGCTTGGGAGTCGTGGCTGCAACAAAAATAACTGGAGGTTCTCATTAATGACTTTGGACTACACGGTCATCAATGTGGTTTTCTTTAGAGAAAGAAAAGATTTTTCTAAAACAAAGTGCAAATCCTATACACTTTCACTAATTATGATGCAAAAATACAACCCATCCAAATATAAAGCAAATATCAGTTAATGTGTCACACCGACGGAATCATTTTGGCAAATGCCGAATCCAATTCAAATACTTTGACTTTATTTGAAAAACGTTGTATGCAGGTTTTAAGGCAGTTGTGCAACATTGTGTGTCAACTCTTCAAACCAGTTCTCACACACACACAAAGACATAATTAAATGAAACCAGCACAAATACATCTTCACATGAAAAGCATACAAAAAGGGTGTATCTATTTACACATTCAAAACGAGAGTTCTGGTTAGATCAGGTTTCAACCAATGGGGACACCTGGAACTCACCTGTAGTCCGATCACACCTGCAGAAAGAGTTTTCTAGATAAGGAAGGCGATGAAGTGTTTTATATACAACACATCATCCTCCTTCATGCCCGTGTCATAATAACGCAGCTAAACCTCATGATTAGCCGTTTGCAGGACTCGCGTCTTTTTCTTTCTGGCCCATTTCGGTTTTCAGAGATTTGACTTCCTTTACGGGATGTTTTCTCCCCCCCGGTTATGTTCCCCCTCAGCGTCATCTCTCACAAACGGGCAGGAGGAAGTGTGAGGCGTCTCTGCCGACGCCCGAACCCTAACCTCACTGCAGGAAGGAGGGTGTTAACTGGAACTCTGCGCACCAGTCCCTGAAACGCCAACGGGAGAATCCCACAGCCGCCACCTCCGAGCTGCTGCTAAATATTCCTCTCCGCGTTAACAGGAAGTCGGGCGGGAGGGTGGTACAAGTTTGAGGCAGAAAAAAAACAACAACTCTCCCGACCGGACAGTCGACACATTCATACAAAGTGAAAGAAACTCAAACTTTAACTGAGGAGGCCAGAGGTGGCCTTGGAAAGTTTGTTATTCCGAACATCGTGTCAGACTGGCGAGAAACTGATCGTGCCCAAGATTAAAAACAGCCATACAAATGATTTATCCGTGTCCCTGCCCGGGCTTGGGACACATTGTGAACCCTACACAATCTCCAAGTCTCCAGCCCTCTACAGGATATCAGAGCCACAATGGGACCTGGCAGTCCCGTGGTGGTATTGTGTAGCCATCTGTCATCCGGGACCTGCTTTTGTTAGTTCATTTGTAAAGCCTAACAAGATTCGTACAAGCCCCTGCGCGCACGTGTGTGTGCGTGTGTGTGTTGTGCGTACACGTATTCCTTTAACCCAGCAAACAGACATGAATCGTCTTTTAAGGTTAATATTTTATATACAAAAAGAGGAAAAGTGTCTTTAGAGGCCTGTGTGGAAAACAAGTTGAGGTTGGGGGCCGTCCGGGAAGGCATGGTGGAGGTGGGAGGGTGGAGGTGAGAGGGTGGAGGTGGGAGGGTGGAGGTGAGAGGGTGGAGGTGAGAGGGTGGAGGTGAGAGGGTGGAGGTGGGAGGGTGGAGGCGGGAGGGTGGAGGCGAGAGGGTGGAGGTGAGAGGGTGGAGGTGGGAGGGTGGAGGTGAGAGGGTGGAGGTGAGAGGGTGGAGGTGAGAGGGTGGAGGTGGGAGGGTGGAGGGTGGAGGTGAGAGGGTGGAGGTGGGAGGGTGGAGGGTGGGAGGGTGGAGATGAGAGGGTGGGGTTGAGTGCAGCCGGCGCTGGGAGACGGGTGGAGGAGCGGGGATCAGGACTGGGTGGGCGAGGGCTGGCTTGGCGCGGCGTTGCGTGTGCGGAGCTGGGACTGGGCGATGTCGGCCAGGGCGCTCTGGATCTTCTCCAGGAGGCCGTCCCCCCGGTTCACCACCTCCTCCAGCCGCACCGCCGCCTCGTGGTTCTCCTCCTCCAGCTGACGGAGGCTGGCCGCCTGGGGAGCAAACAGCAGCACAGAAAGCGTTACCACCACCACCACCACCTCCTCTTCCTACTCCACGATTCACTACCACCACCACCACGATTCACTACCACCACCACCACCACCACCACCTCCTCCTCCTCCATGATTCACCACCACCTCCACCTCCTCCTCCTCCTCCACGATTCACCACCACCACCTCCTCCTCCTCCATGATTCACTACCACCACCACCTCCTCCTCCTCCTCCTCCTCCATGATTAACTACCACCACCACCTCCTCCTCCCACCTCCTCCTCCCAGATTCACTACCACCACCACCACCACCACCACCACCACCTCCTCCTCCTCCTCCTCCTCCTCCTCCTCCTCCTCATCCCACCACCACCTCCTCCTCCTCCTCCTCCATGATTCACTACCACCATCTCCTCCACAACCACGATTCACTTCCACCACCTCCTCCACGATTCACCACCACCACCACCAGCCCCTCCTTCTCCACCAGCTGTAACCGGTTAGACTCAGAGCTTGAAAGGGGCTGGGTTCTGGGAGCTAAAGCACCCCCTCACCAGCCCCCCGTTATCACTGAGGGTACAACGTTGTAAATGGGTCAGGGAGGAGCAAGACTTTCCCCTCTGTTTTAACAACAGCCCTGTATCTTGATATCGTCTGGGGAACACACTAGTTAAGAGTCTAGAGTCTTTCAGCTAAAATAACCCTGCAAAGCAAGCGACTACTCTGGGACTGGCTTGTAGTGGTTTGGGTGTTCGACTCCCAGCCTAGGTACTGGGTTCGATGCCCACGGGTTGCCGCCAAACCTGTAGGCCATTCCTGAGCATGATGGCTAAGCCCCACCTGATCATTAATCACATGCATCTGGAAATCACTACATTTGGTTAAAGGCTCTTCTAAATCAAGAAATGGTCATGAATATTTTCTTTATTCCTGCTTGTGACCAGATGAAACCATTAAGCAGCATGGCTTTCTTTGCCGTACATTATTATCTCGTCAAAAGGGGATTATTTAAGGATCAGACACCTTTGTATCAGAGGCCGTTGAGGCTCACTCGGTCAACCACATCAAAGTCCAGCCTTTGGCTTCTCTTCAGATTAATGTAGTTCTACCCGATAACAGTGAAGGGAGTGCACCATGACATATCGGGCATTATCTGTTGATCTGGAGAGGGAACCAGCCGAGAGCCGCCGCCCTGAACCACTGCCCACGTGAAGGCGCAACCCCAGAAACAAGAGCCACGACTTAGATACAGCGACGGGAATATATATCATATAAATCAGGGGAGATGTGGCTGTCAATCTCTTGAGCCGGGAGTCAAATCAGAGCACCTCTACCTGTTGGTTAGACATCCCCATTGGGTCAATCGTTTACCTTTACAGGCATCCACGGAGAAGCGACCATTGAACTTATCTAATGATTATTACTTATCGTAACGATTATGTTTTAACTGCACTCAAGCTGGGCATCTGGAACACTTTAGCACCAACATAAAACAGTTTGGTCCTTTTATGTGTTCAGATGATGACAACGTCCTGGAAGTTACCATCAGTTTTACACAGTTCATCCTTACTACTACTACTATCCAACACTGAGTATTTATCCAGGGTACGTTTGAAAGGTTTGATGTGCATCTTGAATGCAGAATGCTGGTTAAGGTCTATTTTGTACCGACGTTTGTAATCTCAGATGGACTTTACTCCTCAAGGAAAAAAAAGATTGGGGATCTATTTCCCGTATAAATATGTTTCTATGATAATCGGCCCCAGTTTCCGTGCATGCTGACCTAGTGGGTGGGACCAGAGCCGTGTTCACCCAGCGCCTCTGGCTAATGTTTTTGTATAATGCTTGAGCCACGCCCAGAATCCACATGACGCCTCAGGACATTCTAGTGTCTTATTGCAATAACGACATCCGTCGCTACATTCTGCAACACTTATTTTCCTTTCAAGGGAAAAACACAGATCGATCTTAGGAAGACGTCCACACACTGGCCTTCATGATAATGGTCTCCGTTGTAGAGTGGGAATTTCAAAACCACGGCTCTGCCTTTGTCTCTCAATCCCACTTGGCTAGCGTTCCTTCCGTTTTAACCGCAGCGTTTACAAAAGCCTGCCCTTATGAGATCAGAGCGCCACGCCCTTATTAGGCTTTAACTCCACCCGTGCGTGATGGATGTGGGGGGGAAGCAGGTGGAGGCACAGACTACCGCTGGTGGTGGCGGATGAAGGATTGATTTGAGAGTTAAAAACATGACCAAACCTGACCGAAGACGGGATTTCACAGCATGCTCCGTTGAACACATCCCATGTTGCCTTTACCCCCTCGGTTTATTAGCACGATTAACACGATTAGCCGACCCTTTCATCTGAAGAGAACCCCAGTGAGGTTAGACACGTTACCGATGAGCAGGGAGAGGGTTTAGTGCTCCAACTCGGAGAGGTTAAGGTTGTTACTAGGGACCATAGCATCCTGTACCTTGCAGCTGGGTGTCGCTGCGTGACAGGGGTTAGTACCCCGCTAGATAATTCAGGTGTCAAAGCTCACATCCCTGTATACCGCAAGCATTGAGTACAGATTATTATGGAGGCAAATCATCCTTGCTTATCTATGGCCTGTCTCTCGTTGAAAATCTATAGGAAAATTGGCTGAAGAGAGATGGAATAACATGAAAAAGCACCTAGATGCTACAAACGGGTTGCCTACGTGGTCGGGGCATTAGTGGGTTGCGCCACCAGCTGCCGGTAACCATTTGGCGACCCCTGGTGGTGAGGACAGGTAAATCGTAATGCTTTCTGGCTTACTTGTAGTGCAGCGGTGGACTCTTCACTGGGTAAAGAGTCTATGAGCACGTCCAGGTCTTTGGCAGTCCGGGCGATCAGGGCTGCAAACAGCTGGGCGTATTCTGGGGTTGGAACAGCACACCACGTTAAGGCTAACTAAGGAACACAGAGATTCAAACCTCTTTCAAAACATGAGGAACCTTTCTGTATGGATATTTTCTAGCAGTGCTTTCAGATGCCCGGATCCACACTTCCCATCCCATTGTGATGTTTCCATAAAGTTTATACATGACATGAAAGTCTCATAGACACCAAGCAATGGCATCAGGTGAACATAACTGTGTCGACATAAAAAATATATGGACATGAAATCTATTTGAACAAATTCTGAAGAAATGTTGGTTGGAAATAATCATAATAAATCAATCAATCCGTGTCCACCATGATGTATGCTGGATAGAACAATCTACCAGCCTACCCGGGGGACTGTAGCAAATGTGGCTGATCTATCATCTTTAGCCTTGGGCGATTCGCAAACGATCGGTCAGAAAGAACGAATCCCGAAAGTGAACGACGAGAACTGATTCCCAAAACAAGATAAACGTAAATAAAATTTAACATTTATCAAACACGCTCACACCTGGTGGCATGGTATCGCCCCTTTAATGTACCTTCTGTGGGGTTGGCTGGCTGCTCCTTGTTGATGGCCGTCTGTATGTTGCTGAACGAGGCTGGGGGGGCACATTGCTGCAGCACGCCGATGGCATTGCAGAACTGATCTGCAAGCTGATGACAATAGCACAAGAAGGTTTACTTTATATCCTCGTCCCAGTTGAGGTGCCGTTTGCCTGGTTACCATTTACTTTAAATATTTTCATTTGGTAGATGCCTTTATCCAAAGCGCTCGACAGTGAGTTCAGATACGGGTCCTTAGGGATGGAGTGGTGACCGTGTGTGTGACAGTGGGGTCAGTGGACATGAGGGACTGAACCCAGTACCTTTAGGCTGGGAGACATACAGGCTAGCCCAGGGGTGTCAAACTTCCAGCCCGTGGGCCGAGATGATTCGATCAGGCGACTTGTAGAGCATACATTTCTGAGTATGTCAAAAAAAAGAAGAAGACTCTAGCCCATTCCTGTGATGAGTTATGATTTTTAAAGAAATAACAAAAATACTCACTCCAGCCGCTAGGGGGCAGACAAAATACAAAAAAGGAAGTAAATCCAGACTTGTCCTTGTTTCACTACAAGTTTTCAAGGGTGACAACCCCATTACCAAAATGTCTTTGTCAAAAATAAGAAAAGTGTGGACACAGAGAGCAGAGTTTTCCGGGAAAAATGGACTGAGAATTATTTATTCACAGAGGTGAATGCAAAAGCAGTGTGCTTGGTATGTAATCAGCAAGTTTCAGTGCTCAAAGAATATAATATTCGGCGCCACTATGAGACTCATAAAGAAAAATATCACCATTTGAAAGGACAATTAAGAAAAGAGAAGATAGACAAATTGTTAGCTGGTCTGATGAAACAGCAGTCTACTTTTACTTTAAGCCGCGAGGTCAGTGATGCAGCAGTGAAAGCCAGCTACCTTATTGCTCACGAGATAGTGCAAGCATCCAAGCCATTTTCTGATGGTGAGTTCGTGAAAACATGCAAGCTGAAGGCTGCAGAAGTCGTGTTCCCTGAAAAGCTATCTGCATTTGCCAACATTAGTCTGTCAAGGAACACTGTCGCAGATAGGGTAACAAAGCTCTCAGGAGACTTGGGCAGCCAAATGAACGACAAAATCAAGTAATTTATTGCTTTTTCGGTTGCAATTGATGAGAGCACTGACGTAACAGATATTGCTCAACTGGCCATATTTATTCAGGGTGTTGATGAGACTTTGACAATCACAGAGGAGTACCTTGAGTTGGTGCCTATGAAGGACACTACAACAGCGAATGACATATTCAGCTCTCTCGTTGGAGCGAAGGACAAGGTCTGAGTGGACTGGTCCGATGCCGTCAGCATGGCTACAGATAGCGCACCATCAATGGTCGTGAGAAAGGCAGGCGTTGCGACAAAATTCCGAGAGAAAGTACAGACCGCAAATGGGGAACAAGATTTTTGGGCATTTCACTGGATTTT
This sequence comes from Gadus morhua, assembly GCF_902167405.1. Taxonomy (NCBI): domain Eukaryota; kingdom Metazoa; phylum Chordata; class Actinopteri; order Gadiformes; family Gadidae; genus Gadus; species Gadus morhua. The sequence goes on along the minus strand of NC_044051.1, from coordinate 7,016,633 downwards.
GCATCAAGATGCGTTGTGTTGCAAAACACTGAAAATGGATCATGTTACGAGTGTGGTTGTAAAAACTGTACATTTCATGAGAGCGCGAGGTCTGAATCACCGTCAGTTTGACACTTTTCTCAGAGATAATGACATTCAGGCTGGCCTATCATACCACACTGAAGTATGGTGGTTAGGCCGAGGTGTCGTGCTCAAGCGTTTCTTTGAGCTACGAGAGGAGGATCTTGCCTTTATGGTGGATTTTACACAGCAGCACCTGAATAATCTTAACAAAATGTTGCAGGGCCGCAAAAAAATTGTCACTCAGTAAAACGACAGCATTCGCTCATTCAAGTTAAACCTGTCACTCTGGGAGACGCAGCTATCTAGCGTTGTCACCGCCTATTTCCCATGACTAACCGCTGTGCGTGCGACCGGACGTAATGCTGATATGGATCAATACAAAGACAAGATTACAGGATTGCTGCAGGAGTTCGAGCAGAGGTTTCAGGTCTCCAGTGAACTAGAGGAGGAATATGCTGTTTTTCGCCCGCCATTTACAGTCAATCCTTCTGACATGCCAGCTGACATCCAACTCAAGATAATTGACTTGCAGTGTGATACCAATATGAAGGAGAAATTTGCGTCGGTGGGCTTGGACACATTTTATCAATATCTCTTGCCAGGGTACCCCAAATTAACATCACTGGCTGCAAAGTTTTTATCCATGTTTGGGACTACATATCTTTGTGAACAGGTGTTCTCTGTAATGAACCTAAATGAAACTGGGCACCGCTCAAGGTTAACAAGCACACACTTGAATGACATTGTGAAATGTGCTGCTACTCAGGATTTGACACCTGATATTGATGCACCCGTAAAGGCTAAAAGATGCCAAGTGTCAGTAGCCAGCAGCAGCAAATAGACTTCAGTGAGGAAAAAAAAAAGTTAATCTGCAAGTAGGCCTGGGCCTAATTCTTTTGATGCTCTTTCAGAAATGTTTGCACTCTGATGAATACAGATCTTTGAAAATAAGTTTACCGGTACTCAGGTTTCATGTTGAAAGACAATGAATATTGTGCAGGATATCAATCTCAGCGCCTACAAAACAGTTTGATTTGATGGAGCCTAATCTCACTGCTCATGCACTGCTATAACTTTTATGTTTGTTTATTTTATTTATATGTGCACATTTACATTTTCAAGGCAGTATGATAGCTTTCATCATAGCCCCCACTTGAGTTTGTTTAGCGTGGTGAGTTGGTTCATTTGTTTAGATGTGAAAATGTATTCACTTCAAAAAATAAACCAGTTGTTAATGAATGTGAATCGATGTGCATTTTATTTCAATTCCATTGGCCCATCTGTGAATAAATGTGTTGTGCTAAAAATATAGATCCTTGTGATCCGTGATTATGTAGGCTGAATGATAAAATATAGTACTGAAAAACAAAAAGTTGACGTAGGTTATTTTGTCATTATCTTACTAGTTCGGCCCACTTCAGATCAGATGGGCTGTATGAAAATGAGTTTGACACCCCTGGGCTAGCCCCTACACAACGCCATGCTGTCCCGAAGGTCATCTTAAGTGAATCTTAAGTACATTAACAATAAACTCTTGACACGAAACTTAAAATGAATAACCATGATTTCACCTAAACATCTGGGTTGATGTCACCGCTGTCAGGTATCCCCTGGCGAAGCTAAGTTAGATACTTGTCCTATAACCATTGGTAATACACTACTATATTATTATATCGTAGAAAAAAAAACATATTACAGAGAGTCATAGATTACTCATCAATCAGGAAGCAACGTTAGTAGTATTTTATAGTTCACCCTACATGTTCAAGTCATCACTGAGAAAGATGTGGAATCAAAATATAGCGGATGATACACTGCGTTGAACAGCTGTAATCTAGAGTAAAAACCATGCATATAGCAATACGATAAAAAAAATATTACTATCTAAATGCAATGCACTTCTGATAACGTGGAGGGAGAGACAGAGGTTCGATCGCAGTCCTCATCATTTAACTTCACGATATTCGCTCAATGTACCTCAGTACTTCACTACATAAACCAACGGAGTCTCCTAGACCTCTGCCCGGTTGTTAAATGAGAATAAATAGTGTGAAACACGACAAATACGACATCTAACGTACCGAGTTTACAGCGTCCTGGAGCTGCGTGAGCCGGTCCGCCATGTTGCTTTTTATCCTTACAAAGTGAACGCCAGATCTCGCGAGATCAGCGGGTATCGCGATGACAGCCTGAGCCCCAGCGAGAGATCAACTTCATTGCATTTAAACCGACCACAAGACGTCGTAAACCGGCCGGAACAAGCAAAGCGGACGCGTTGCAATCGATTTCACGCGTGTTTTGTTGATGCTGAGACATCGGGGCGGTTTAACTTGCGAATAGAGAGGGCTGTCAGGGGTTGCATTAGCTCCTTGATGGAAACTATCGCCGAATATCAACAGGAAGTGTCTGAATAATCCTCCATGGCTTCCTGCACTGTGAGCTCTCCAGGTACAGACTTCACTTTATTCTGCTCCTGAAGCTCCTCAGGGAACAAGCTGCTTCATAACCAGCAACCTTAAGCTCTAGACGGATAGTCTGGGCTACTTTTAATGGCTCAATGTCAGAGAGTGAAGCTAAGAGTTTAGCTAGCTCCTGAGTTAGCTTAGACTATAGCTACTTAAATAACTATACATACTTCAATAAGCATATCTGACTTTACATATACAAATATACATGTCTAACTATAGCTTACATATACAATAAAACATATACAATCAAACACATACATCTATACGCTTACAACTATACATATACAACAATACATGCATAACTACACATGAATAACTACATTTATACAACTATACATATACAACTGTACATATACAACTATACATATACAACTATACATATACAACTATACATATATAACTATACACATCCATAACTATATGCTTCTTGCCTGTTACATAGCTATTCAGTAAAGCATTCATATGTTATATATATATATTATGTTATGTTATATCTGGTTTATTGTGGGTAGTTTGTGTCTTTAAAATAAATGTTTATTAAGGTGTTTCTTGGGATAACACCTGTTGGACTCAATATAAAGTGAAGACAACAATTCATATTCCATTTGAAATAATTGACAAAATAACAGCTATTAAATTTTCGTTTTCCCTCTTGTGAATCTTCCTCAAAACAGATTCAGTTTTCCCGGGAATGACATGCACCCTGGAGAACGTGCTGGCCGACGCAAAGTCGCTGGTGGAGCGTCTGAGGAACCATGACAACGCTGCCGAGATGTTGATCGAACAGACCTCCTCCCTCAGCAAGCGGGTGGGGGCCATGAAACAGGTGACCCAAATGTTCAGGAGGTCAAATGTTGCCTTCGATAAAGCAGATGACCTCCATTGTTACACCCTTCAGAAGCACAACGCCCATCCACTCACTTCTACAGTCGTGACTAGCTCAGCGTTTCTGAACCTGAGCGAACCCAAACTCAAACCTTGGAGATGCCTTCATGCATCAGGTCAATGGAGATTGCTGACCCATAAGCATTAGATATTTTATGATTTGTTTTCGATGTCGAAGGGTAAAGGTCACTTATGCAGTGCGAACAAATGCCAATCGATTCAGAGTCATGATTAAATGACGATTAACTTCTTAAAGGTGACATATTATACACCAGGTGTGGGTGTGATTAGCCGTTACAAGCCGTTTTGAAAATCTGCCTCTTCTGACACCCACACCTGGTGGTATAATGTTTCACCTTTAACTTAAAAATTGTGTGCATAAGCAGACACACACAAATGACATAAGTTCTGTTGGGAGAATTGGTCCGGTCTAATATAAGATCATAAAAGCTGGTTGTTAGGATGCAGTAGTTACATATGATAATAGTATAACGTTGATCATAACTGACAGAGGCTGTTTATTCCATAAATGTGCAGTGACAAGAACCAAGCCAGTCAAACCTGTTCTTAAAAATGGCTACAAATGTCTCCCAACTGTCAAACATTCTCCAGACATTTATGTGGATGGCCCCTGGCCTTCTCCAGCCACTCAAGCTATTAGCTCTTTGGTTGTGATTAATCAAATGTTATATTATCTTATTTAAATCTAGATGGCAGGTTAACAGACCTTAGCTTTTTTTATTACATAGCCGCTGCCTCAAAGGAATAACAATATTTCCACTTCTTTATTCGTGCCATTGATTGAATGACAGCTTGAAAACCCCCTTCTGGTTCAATGGGTTACTGTTAGGTTTAGGAGTGTAGTTCTGCTTACAAAGAAGGGACATTTTGAACTGCTTAAAAGTTGTGATTTGCTCATTATCACAACAACCTTATTCATATGCATGTTGTAACACATTGTTGCTGTTTGTTTGGTCCTGATGTTTATCGTCCTGGCTCAGCCTCTTTGAAACAAACAGCAATGGTACAAACTCATTGTGTGTTCTACTTTCTTGCACTTAAAAATAGTACTTAGCATTGTGTAGCATCTTATCCTCGCTATCTTTGTTGTATACGGGGAATGAGTTAACCTAGCGATTTTTGGTGCTTGGCAGTTGATTCTATGAACATCCTTACCGTACCGAAAGCGACATGTTCTTGTTTTTCTTTCTTCTGACAAAAGTACTTATTGTACGTCGCTTTGGATAAAAGCGACGTACAATAAATTACCTCAATGTAAATGTGCATGTCGTTGCGTGTCGTTGCGGTTTGTTTGGTTGTCCTGATGTTTTCAGTCTTGGCTAGGCCTAGAGTCAAACAGCAATGGGAGTTAGATGTGAAGCTTTGATTGACCTTATTGACCTGCGGCGGTCTCTTCAGTACCAGGAGGAGATCGATGCCCTGAACCAGGTGGCCCGACACCGGCCCCGCTCTAGCCTGGTGCTCGGCATCCAACAGGAGAACCGCCAGATCCGGGACCTCCAGCAGGAGAACCAAGGTAGGAGCAGGACGGAGTTACGGAGGGGACGGAGAGCAGGCCGGGGCATGGGAATATGTCTTGGGAATGCCTTACTGGTTAGGCTGTGGAGATGGGAATTGTGCTGGCAACTGGATCCCCCTAGCTACGATGAGAGACAGGAGAGGCAGAGAAGGCTAGAACGGCCTACCTTATCCAACAATAGAGGTAGGGGTGCTAAATTATGGAAAAATCCTAATCACGATTATTCAAACGATTGTTTTTGAGTTTGAAAACATGGCGCATTTATTCAGCATTTCCCTCCAAAAAAACACACTGTAACTGAGAACTTAAAAATGTCCCTTTAAAAAAATACACAAAATGTTCAAATAGAAAATAATGTACAAATATGTATCCAGCTGTTAAATTTCTATAAAACATTTAATGAGTCAAAAATATATACAAAAAAAAAAAATTGTTTCAACTCGATTATAATAGTTTGGAGATCGTTTGACCCAAAAATCGAATACTCGATCAAAATTAAATTAATTGCACAGCCCTAACGTACGGTAAACGGTGTCGCCAGGGTCTGATGAGAACTCCAGGTTACCCTGGAGGAGACTGGATGGTAGGACCTCCCGCGTGTCCCCTCTAACCCACACTGTGCTCCCGGTGTTCCCAGAGCTACGGACGTCCCTGGAGGAGCACCAGTCGGCCCTGGAGCTCATCATGACCAAGTACAGGGAGCAGGTGTTCAGGCTGCTGATGGCCAGCAAGAAGGACGACCCGGCCATCGTCACGCAGCTGAAGGAGCAGCACACTACAGTGAGACGCACGCACACACGCACGTAGGCAGGCAACGCAGGCACACAATAACGCACACGCATGCATGCACGCACGCACGCACGCACGCACACACGCATTCAGGCACACACACACGCACATACTTGTGCAGGCACGCGTGCACACACACATGCAGGCACGACCGCAGGCACACGCACACATGCACGCAGGCATGCACACACACGCACACGCATGCATGCACGCATTCACATGCACACACGCGTGCCGTGCATTCACACACACACACACACACACATTCACAGACGCGTGCACACACTCACAGGCACTGAAATGGATTCAAAGCATTGCAATCATTCCTCTGTCTCCGTGACTCGGCAGGAAATGCAAGCGCACATCGATAAGATCAACGAGATGGCGAGCGTCATGAGGAAGGCAGTGGAGGTGGACGAGGGCCGCTTGTGTGAGGACGAGGAGCGGATCAAACAGCTGGAGGTACAAACCATCATACTACTGGATGATGTTATGTTGTGTTATTGTCATGTTATATGTCTTTGTCCTTCTACAGTGACAGGCTTTTACTTTATAATCAAACCATCATACTACTGGATGATGTTATGTTGTGTTATTGTCATGTTATATGTCTTTGTCCTTCTACAGTGACAGGCCTTTACTTTATAATCAAACCATCATACTACTGGATGATGTTATGTTGTGTTATTGTCATGTTATGTGTCTTGTCCTTCTACATCGAAAGGCCTTTACTTTTTATTTAAACCAAGACACTACTGATTGATGTTTTGTGAGGCAAAGTGTACGATACACTCACAATACATCTCTCTAATACCATGTATTACATTGATTTATCAAGGGTTTTGTCCAAAGCTTTACTTCACTGGACCTTGAATAATAGCGCCCCCTATGGGAACAATGATCAATGAAGACCTGCTCTTTCGGGATACGTTGGTTGTAGAGGGATTTAAAACTTTGTACCATCCACCGCTGAGATATGGGCGCGGAAAAAGAAAAAATAACTGAACTACTAACAGCCGCGAAAGGTATTCACAGCCCACTTATATAAACTGTATATCTAATTCAGGGAGTGTTTTCTGTTCATGTTGTGCTTGTTTTTTAACGCTATGGCAACGGCACTGTGACGATACGAAATGCCTTTCCTTGGATACGGCCCCCCATGCATAAGGCTACGGTCATGAGCGTTTCTCATGACCACGGCCTGAAGCCGCGGTGGGGGGTCATCTGTCTGAAGTCACGCCACGCTACTTTAAAGTTTTAAACGTATGCTTTTATTTACTAAGTCATTTAGCAGACACTTTTAAACAAAGGCAACACTGTAATTGTTGTGGGACGCGAGTCATGAGCAGGTAGGGGTAGGGCATCTTGCCCCAGTCTTCTGGACCGGCCTAGGGCAGTAGGGTTCCAACCCTGACATTAGGGTTCCAACCCCAGTGATAAACCCCCCTAGCTTCTTCACCACCCCCGCAGTCTTGAACCTGTTTTGGTCCTGCGTCAGGTTTTACTGAGCAGACCAATCAGAGCCCTTTGCTGCCGCGTTGCCCTGACGCAAGGTTTACATTTTTTGGGAGGCACACGCCAGGCCCTTGCAGTGGACGCAAGGAGGGTCCGCAAGGAGTTAATGGGCCTGTAAACCCCCTTGCGTTGTGTCGACATGGAACCATAGCTAAGCCTTAACTGACCGGATGCCGTACCTCCTTTTAGGGCTGCTCGATTATGGAACAAATCATTATCATGATTATTTTGGTCAATATTGAAAAACATGATGTATTTATTTAGCATGTCTCCCCGCAAAACACTTTGTAACACAAAATGGCCAAAAATAAAATGTTCAAATCTAAATAATGTGCATACATATAAAGCAGTTCTGTTCTTCTTCTATAAAACAAAACAAAAACAAAAAAACTAAAATTCGATTATATTAGTTTTGTGATCGTTTGACGCTAAAATAGAAATCGCGATGACAATTCGATTAATGGCCCAGCCCTACCTCCTTCCCACCCTCACTCCCTCCACCCTCTTCCAGCTGGAGAACCAGGGTCTGCGCGAGCTGTTGGGCATCAGCCGAGAGGCCTTCCTGGTGCTGAAGATGGACGAGTCGTCCGAGAGCACGTCGCTGTCCGCCCTGTTGACCAGCGCCGACGTCAGCCTACGGAAGAGTTAGGGGCATCCCATCCCCCCCACCTTCTTCTGCTGCCTCATTAATCCCACCAATCAGCGTCTGTACCTCTGTCCCGCCACAGGGAGCAGTCAAGGGAACAGTCCTTGCCCGTGTTAAACAATGAGTAACGCACGTATAAAGAGTCAGTCTAGTAACGTACTAAAGGTTCATGCAAATTGATGCAGGGCTGCCATTTGTTTTTGGGGGGTAAATACGTGGAGGCCGTCATAGTGATTCTATAGAGTGCAATCTCAAGAGTCTTATAAGAGTCTCTTTGGGATCAGTGTGACGATGGAGGACGCCATCTCGGACCTTATCATTCATGCAGAGTGAAAAACACACAGCCAACTCAAAGCTGTCTTTCATTTTATAAAGTGTGTGTTGGTTTATTTAGTTTGTTTGCTAGTTGGTTATAACTAGCGCGTGAGAGTCTGAGGTTGGCATGTTAGGAGTGTGAATGGAAAATGAAATGCTTGATTTAAATAAAACTAAAACCGCCTATGACTTGTGTTTTTTGCTTTTACACAAAAAGATCTACACACACTATTGTCATTATAATATATTATAAAGCAATGGTTTGTTAGTATGTAAATAGCCATTACTTAACTCACATTAATAATCTATGATCAGTATCTTACTATTACCTGATAAAACATGGATAAATCAATAAAATAACGAGCATCCATTTGATTCTTAGCAGCTTATTAGCCAAGCAATGATGACTGACATGAACAGCATTCATGTGAGCGGCGACAGCCGTGCTTGGCACGGGGGGTGAAGAGACGCGCCTTTATGGCAAGCCGGCATGCGGATAACAACACGACCGACCCGCCCACGTCACGTCACGTGAACGTGTGGCGTACCGAAGATCCAATCTGCGCCTGCGCAGTGGCTTGTCAGAGTCGGAGGGAGGAGAGAAGCCGACAGACACAACACAGAGGCCGGGGGAACCGTCGTCCAGCTTTGATGAGATAGTCACCGAACAAAAGGACAACAAAAAAAACAGAAATAAATTGACTTTAAACACCTTGACAGGTATGGTCCTGAGTGTGACGTGGCGGTCAGTGCGGGGACACGTATCCCGCAGAGAGGCTCTCTGATTCGGAATCGGGGAAATGCCCGCGGGCTGCAAGGCTGCAGACGGAATCTCTCGGTGGAAATGTGGCCGTGGATCTGGTGCATGCTGCTGGTCGCCCAGTCTGGGGAGGTCCGCACCCAAACAGAAAGTAAGTGGAGACGGGGTCTTGCTTGGAAGTGTGGGTGTGTTTCCACACAGCGGGGATGCTGTTGCCCGACAAACGACCAAAACAAAGTGTGACAGCGGGGGAAAGTCACCCAGATAGCCTAACGTCCCTGTTATACTTTGACCCTGATGGGATATCACTTATTTGACCTCTTATCAACTTAAATGTACTCTAGTGTGATGATTATGCCCCCCTTTCTCAGCCTTTCCTTAGCCCCTCTGAGATGATAATCATATTACCGTATGTCGTTAAAAAACACGCAGCTGTCTATTCCTTACCGTTTATTATGATTTAGTTTTAAACCGCCATGATTTGTCTGCACGGCGCTGTTATGTTTCACTCGTTATATTAGTTCTGAGGTGGTAACTTTTACCTGAGCGGAACTTTTACCTGGGTGGAAGGAGGCTGGTGAGAGATAGATATCCAACGAGAACAGCCAGACAGTGTGGTTTGATCTCTGGAAGGTGATCAAGCACGGCCCGGGGATAACGCACCGCCCGCCCTGAGATCACGCACCTCGCGGGAAGCTGTCCTCTTGGCCCCGGCGGCGGTCATGCGCTGATCACCGCTGGTGTGGAATGTGATGAACGGTTTAAAAGATTTATATCTGGAGAAAGTGGAGCATGTGTTCCCCACTGAAGCTCTTAAGTTTTAACCCCTAAGCACCGAATGGATCGTCCTTTGTAGACATTGGACAGAGATTAGATGTG
>NC_044051.1:6999273-7001773 GCF_902167405.1 Gadus morhua | reverse complement strand
CTCACCTGTTGTTTGCATTCCGAGGCGTTTGGGATGGAATACTTAAAATGTTTGTTCATGGTGATGCATTGGCGTCCCTCTGCCTGCTCATCGGCATGAGTCACGAGTTCTACGACTGCAATCTCAGCCCGGGAAGATGTTATTCACACATCCATTCACATCCTTTTCTCATCATGCATACACAAAAACACATAGTCTCTCTGTTTCTGTTTCTGTCTCTGTCTCTGTCTCTGTCTCTGCATCTCTCTCTGTCTCCATCCCTCTCTCTCTCTGCATCTCTCTCTCTCTCTCTCTCTCTCTCTCTCTCTCTCTCTCTCTCTCTCTCTCTCTCTCTCTCTCTCTCTCTCTCTCTTTCTCTTTCTCTCTCTCTCTCTCTGCATCTCTCTCTGTCTCCATCTCCCTCTCTCTCTCTCTCTCTGCATCACTCTCTCTGTCTTTGACATACACATTCACAACGTGTCACACTCACTCACTGTCACCTGAGAACGCAAAACACACAGATTCACACAGTGGTGTGCCTGAGGCACTGTAGTGTGAACAACGCTCACTGTAGCGACTTCCTCTCTGCTGCGTGAGTCATGTGAAGAGGGCGGTCTGACAATGGCACAGTTCATGCATTCACTAATTCACCATCTGGGACTTCACTACCTACCGGCCTTAAGCTGTGTGTGTTTGTGTGTGTGTGTGTGCGTGTGAGTGTTTTGATCATTCCTTCTATCATGTGACTCGTGAGAAAGCTCCTGGCATCCATGAATACCCAACCCTCACACGCAGTCATCATCACATGACTGATGAGCTGAGGATAATAACCTCGGCCTCCCTGACTAACTCCTCCCCCTCTCTCCTCCTCCTCCTCCTCCTCCCCATCTCTCCTCCTCCCCTCTCTTCTTCTTCTTCTTTTTCTTCTTCTTCTTCTTCTTCTTCTTCTCCTCCTCATCCCCTTCTTCTCCCCCTCTTTCTCCCGCTCTCTCCTTTCTCCCCCTCTCTCCTCCTCCTCCTCCTCTTCCTCCTTCTTCCCCCTTTATCCTCCTCCTCCTCTTCCCTTCTCTTCTTCTCCTTCTTCTCCTCCCCCCTCTCTCCTCCCTCCTCCTCCGACCCCTCCTCCTTCCCCCTCCTCCTCCTCCCCCTCCTCCTCCCCCTCTCTCCTCCCCAGAGGCGCGACCCCCCCGCCGTGCAACGTCTCCACGGAGACGGCCGTGCGGCGCCGGCTCCTGTACGACGTGTACCGGTTCCTCCTCCCGGCAGGGGACCTCTCAGAGGGCGGCCTCTTCAGCGGCCTGCAGAAGGTGGCCTCTGCCCAGAGCCTGGGGGCCAACCCCGGCCTGGGGGCCGACTCAAGCCTGGGGACCGACGTCCGCCTGGTGCGGTGAATCCGCGGCTACGGCCCGCCTCGTTGTTAAAATGCGTCTCACGGAACATGAGCTGTTAAGGCTTAGTTGTGGTCCCACGTCGACCCGGCGCACTGAACAGGAAGTCGCTTTGACGCAGTCTCGAACATGTCTTGGTTCTGCGTCGGGTATTAGAGTCGCCTCCACGCAAGGTTAACATTTTTGGGAGGCGCACGTCAGGCCCTTGCGGTGGACGCAAGGAGGGTCCGCAAGGACCTAATGGGCCCGTAAACCCACCCTTGCGTTGAGTCGACGTGGAACCATAATCAGCCCTTTTAGTCTTAACAGCGTGGGCCAGCCAATCAGGTGTGATGAGTTTGTGAGTAGACTTAAGTGGATTAAATTGAGGCACGGTGTTTACTAATGAGGGCACCTCATGGTAAATGGGCTGCATTGATACAGCACTGTAACCATAAGGTTGCTAGTTCGAGCCGGGGCTCGAACTAGCAACCTTCTGGTTACAAGTCAAACCTAGGGCCCTATGAATTCCGCGATAACGAAAACGCGGACGGAATCACGGAATCGGACAATAAAAACGGAATCTACATATATATATATTTTTTTATTAAGCAGGAAAGTATTAAAAGTAAAAAAGTTACAATTTAAAACGGGCCTGTCTTAGTAAAATTACTGATTTCCAGCAGGTTCCTGTTGTTCAGCACATATAACATGTAACAGGGACAAGGCACATCACACGTCACATTTACAATATGCAGCGGAATTCGCCATTATTTTGGTGAAATTCAGTTTCGAGGGAAAGGGGAAACAACACAGGTGACATTAACTGAATGTCTAGCAGTCACTCCCACAAGAATGTTAAAAAAAAATCCCCGGCCCACCACGCAAACAATAGGTCCCGCTCCTAACAAGAAGCCGAAGAAGAAGTTGAAGCGCCCGTAATTCGGTTCTAACCCCAAATACAGAGCCGAACAATATCCAAAACACTTCTATCACTCAGGTGATCAGCTGTTTTGTAGAATATGTCAACATACTATCGATTGGAAACGCAAAGATACGTGCGATGACCACTTGAAGTCCAAAATCCATATAAAAAACAATGAACGCCGTAGCCAGGGCACGCCCCTTCAAACAACAATTTGAGTTTATAAAAA
>NC_044051.1:6931773-6994273 GCF_902167405.1 Gadus morhua | reverse complement strand
GGTGGTCTGTGACTGACTGGTCGGTGGCGGACTTGTTTGTGCTGACTGGTCTGTGGTTGTCTGTGCTGACTGGTCTGTGCTGACTGGTTCACTGTGGTGGACTGGTCTGTGGCTGTCTGTGCTGACTGGTTTGTGGTTCTCTGTGCTGACTGGTCTGTGGTTCTCTGTGCTGACTGGTCTGTGGTTGTCCGTGCTGACTTGTCTGTGCCGACTGGTCTGCGGTTGTCTGTGCTGACTGGTCTGTGGCTGACTGGTGGTCTGTGGTCCCTCTCCCCAGGGGAGCTGGAGGTGTTCCAGGGCTCGGAGGTGGCCTTCTGGGTGACGTACTGCTGCCTGGTCCTGGCCGTGTCCCTGGTGATGGTCCGCTGGCCCAGAGAGGTGAGCGCCGCGATAGCATGGCAGCTAACGCCTTACGCCACACACACCCACGGGGATGGATACAACCGGTGGCAGTGAGCGGGTGTGCTAGCACACGGGCTAAAACGTAGCACGCTGTTAATGGTTACGGTTAGCCATTTAGCACAGCACCTGCCTACAGATGCTAACACATTACAAAGGGCATGCCTATGCTAAACGGCAGGTTATATTGACGGCTAGCTAAGTTAGCCGTACGGCTACACGGGCTAACACCTCATTATAGCACGTACTTATGGGAAGCGACAGGGAATTTTTGACAGCTAGCCAAGTTAGCCGTACGACTACACAGGCTAAAACCTTACAGCGAGTATTAACGCCAAACGTTGCTAATGTTGAGGCTTTTCAGAAGCCCGTCTACATTTCCCGCCCACAATTGAACCCAGTGGTATTTACGGTTAGCACGTGCTGAGTCAATGTTTCTCCACTGAATTACATTATTTAATCCAATTTCACGTTGAGTTCAATTCAATTTTAAACGTCAGATGAGGAAAGGAAGAGGGTTCTCTAACAAGCGGGCCGGACAAACAACTGTTGTCTGTTTCTTGAGGAGTTTGTTTTATCTATCGGCTGACAGCTTCTCCTTACCGCCTACTTCACCCTAACTGCTCACCTCCTCCAGGGTGTAGTGAAGGAGCAATATGATGGATGACGCAGGAATATGTTTAGGAATGCAGGCATAATTGTGTGTGTGTGTGTGTGTGTGTGTGTGTGTGTGTGTGTGTGTGTGTGTGTGTGTGTGTGTGTGTGTGTGTGTGTGTGTGTGTGTGTGTGTGTGTGTGTGTGTGTGTTTCTGTATTAATGTCTATGTGTGTGTGTGTGTGTGTGTTTCTGTGTTAATATCTATGTGTGTTTGTTTACGTGTGTGTGTGTGTGTCGTCAGGGTAACATCATCACGTGTGGCGTGGTGGGGGGGTACTGCGTGGTGCTGGCGGTCAACGTCTACGTCTCCACCTCGCTGTCCTACATCACGCTCAACGTCCTCAAGCGCTTCCTCAACCCCAACTTCGACCCCGCCTTCACCGACGTCTCGTTCCACGACATCGGTGAGCTTCATCGGTCAAACATACATCGGGAATGTTTTTTTATACCACAGTTGTATTTACAAATTGTTTTTTTTTAACAATGAAATGTTCAAACTGTGTTCAACTGTGGTCAAGCACTGCTAGAGAAGAATGAAGAGATAAACCAACGTCTTCTCAAACAGCGTTTGTTTTAGCTTCCCCGTTAGCGGCCTCTAGTGGCTGGATTTGGAGCTACAGTTAGTATCCCCAGAACTAAGATTTCGTCGATGATTTGGGGGGGCAAAAGTGGAGCACAATAAAACGATTCATAGAAGAATTCCCTGGATGGTTTGATTCGAGGATGGGGGCGTTTAATTCTTGAGAAACCCTAGTTCAGATGTTTTTGATGGAGTAAATGAATGTATCCAAGTTACATTATCAGTGCAAGATTACAGGTAAATAACCCACAAAGCAATCTATTTCTCTTGGGAACGTTTCCTTTTGCCTCTTATAAAATGTGACAATTTCTGCGTTGTTTTTCAAATGTTCGTTGTTCAAATGTCTCGTTAATAGTCGGTAAACGAGGGAAATCCTTTTTCCCTCTTAAAACACACAAACATGGCCGCGCGGTAACCAAACTTCTCCCACTTCCTGTTTCCTGTTGGCAGACTTCGTGCTGATCACGCTGTGGGTGGTGCTGGGGGCCTCGGGGGTGGTGCTCCAGCTGTACCGGGAGCGCTCCAGGCCCTTCTTCCCGCCCAGCCCCTACCTCATGTGGCTGCAGGAGCGGGAGCGCCGGAAGACCAACGTCCTGGACCCCAGCCACCACGGGGCCACGCCCGCCGGGCGGCTGCTGGCCCGCCTCCGCCAGCTCACACGCCGCCGCGAGCCCAACGGGGAGCACACGCCCCTCCTCCTCTGACCCCCCCCCTCCCCCCTCCTCCCTCTCTCGCTTGCTCCCTCGCTTTCTCTTTCAAACGTTTTAATCCCACTGAGTTTTTCAGGTTTTCCTTGTCTCTCGTTGTCCTCCGTCTCTTCTCTCTTTCTGCCCTTTCTGTTCCCTCCTCCAAGCCTCCTTTCTCTCCGTCTCTCTCTTTCTATCGCTCTCTTCGCATTCTCTAGTTCACGTTTTCTCGAACTCTCCGTCTTTCAAAATGCTATTGCTCTGGTTCTTTCGTTCTATCCGTCTTTCTCTTTCTCTCAAGCTCTTTCTCTTTCCCTCTCTTTCCCCCTTCTTTCTCACCCGTTCCCCGGCGCATTCTCTCTCTCTCTGTCTCGCTGTCTCTCTCTCTCTTTCGGCCCTCTGCTGTCTTTTTAAACCAAAACCCTTGACCACATCACACATTAGTACCCCCCCCCCCCCCCCCCCCCCCCCCCCCCCTCCCAGTGTGCTGTTACAGAGCAGCGACGGTATTGAACACAGCACGCTACACTGAGCGCAGTACACCGGCCCCCGGCGACATCATCAGGTAACCATCGGAGACGGAAGGGCGAGGAAGACGATGTCCGAGACATCCGTCCCATCGGAGGAGGGAATGTTCCGCCGTGCCAAAAAAAGGATCGCGAGGACGATGGATTACCACGGCAACCGTCCACATCTTTAACCACCGACGAGAGGTCGAGGCCGAACCGTCTCGCCTTCCCTCTGACGTCGAAAGCCCCTTTCATCAGACACTTTGCTTAATGTGTATAAAAACCACTGTAACCACTGAAACCGCTGAAGCCATGCTCACCATGCGTGAAGACCACCGAAGCGAGCTCAGAGGCCAACCGTTCTAAAAGCTCTAAGAGCTAGCATTAACAGAGCATGTCTGGCCCAGAGCTCATCTTCACGCTTGCAACCTGAGGCACCGCTGCCTTGCCCAACTGCACTAAGTCACCCGATATGGGACATGTTGTCTTTTACCCTTGTTTTCTTTTACAAGAAAACCCACAGAGATAACTTGGTTTATTGCCCCTCTGATGGGGATATATGGCGTCGCATTGGCAGGTTTTGGCATGATCCCAGTTCGCTCTTGGCTCTACGGGGACACTAGGAGAGGAGGGGAGGAACCTTTTAGCTCAGACAGGCTCTGCTCTATTAGATCAACCCTCTGACTGGTTCATCGTTTTGAATGAAAGGATTCAGTGACCCCGTTTCTCTCAGCCGACGACTCGTTGCAAAATGTCAGAAAAAGAAAATAGCAAGAGCTTTATATGTATAAAAAAAGTACAAAGAAGAAAACGGCAAGATCTTGACATGTAAAAAAAGATTACAAGGATTGAGTGATCTTGTTTTATTTTTATACCCAAATGGAGCAGGGAGTCGAGGTGATTCTAAACAGCCTGAAAACTAAAAGAGGAGACTTTGGTGTACTGAGCCGATGCCCCCGAAGACCACCTGCCGAGCAGCCAAGGAACGCTTGCTTGGTCGGCGCTTCTGTCCGTCTGCAAACAGGATGTGATGAGTCATGAGCCTGTGTCTGTTGATTCATTTAATTGGTTCCTCGTTCTCAATCAGGACGAGTTCATCAGGCTGTGTGGGTCTAATCTCAGGGTGGTCCAGTCCTAACTCACTGAATACTACTATGCACTAAAACCACTTGTCTCTGTGTGTGGACCTTGCCAATGCCAACCAGTCTTCTGTTTGACATATATCTGCCTATTTTATTGTTGTTTTCTTTCCGAGACGGTTTTTCCAGCCTTGTGTCAAGATGAGGTTTTTTAATCTGCATTTTTTGTAGCACTCCATTATGTATATTTACAAAAAAAGATATATTGTAATTAAATACCTTTTTTGTATATTTAATAAATTGTCCAACATGTCGATTCAACACAGTTGCTATTGTGATTTTGTTTGGTTTCAGAGGACCAACCACCAGGACGTTATATTTCATTGAACAGAATGTATTTATATGTATCTGAACACATTTCAGAGGTGTAATAGTAGGGGGGGCCACAGGTGTAGCTCATTAAGTTAACGAGGGGTCTGCCAGATCCCCTAATTATCATGAGGTCCTCTTCTGTGATGAATGCATTGAATATGAACTACTCTAGACTTACTTCCTGGGACAATAGTACCGTTATTTTTTTATCGTCAGTTGAATCGCCCCAATAAGCTGAACATACATTTTAATTTGGATACTCCAGCGGTGGTCTTACACTAAAGGTAGGCTTCTATTTCATACCAAAGACGGTGCGTTGCGTGTTCTGAACAGTAGGGGGCCTCGTCGTTAGTCACTAGGGGGCAGCAACGTTCTGATAGTTTTGCATTGGACTTAGTTCAGATCCTCGAGGATGATGGATTTATTATGTTCTTTGGTATGTGGTGGTTGACGGTTTCCACATCCGATGTGGGTGGTTGACTTCACACTGAACCATGTTGTGTTGAACTTGGAAACATTATCCCCTCCGACGCCTGCTTTTCCTTTATAGCGCACATCAATTTTTTCAAATTGATAATTTAACCGAAGCTACATGTTAGGTTGTGTCAAATGAAAGTTTGTACAATGTTTTGATTTAAAAAGCCTTTTTCAGAATAGGCCATCTGGAAGATGATTTAAAATAATCAGTATACGGTCACGTCGTTTTTAAACATTCATTTATTAATCAAATGACGTCACTTTGACAGAGAGCAAGAGGTCGAGAGACACAGAAAGAGAGAGATTGAGACGGACAGACAGAATAAACATTCAAAATGTGACAAACACACGTTTTCCATAAAGTGCCAAAAATGAAATACCCTCACTCCTCGTATACAGTAGGCCTATACATATCCATACACGCACACAAACACACACACATCCACTACATGAAAATATCTATAATTATGATTCACGTTCAACAAAACAAAAAATTAGAAACCCACAAAACCACATAATTAGTCCCCGCACTTAAGGAAGCTGCAGTTGGATCAGTAGTAAAAGTTCGTCCGTGAACCCGTCCTCCGCACGGAGGTCAAAGGTCACAGCGAGTGCTTGTATTACACTGTGCAATGTACTCGAATAAAAACAAAAACAAGCCCCACCCCTCTTTAAACCTTTAATACATTCTACAACGCCGCCCACTGTGAAACACGAGCAGGAGTTCGTTCGTTAAAAAGGCACGCCGCGACGAAGGGGTCGGGCCGGTTACTTCCGACTGGCGGTTCAGGCCGACAGCAAGCAGATCCCGCTTGATGAGAAGCTCATAGCCCCGCATGACGGACGTTCACAGCCCGCAATGACAGACGCTCAAAGCCCGCATGAGGGGCGCTAGCAGCCCGCTACACGGACGCTGAGCCCGCATGACGGACGCTCACAGCCCGCATGACGGACGCTCACAGCTCGCATGACGGACGCTCAAAGCCCGCAATGACGTTCCAGTCGGCTCAGAGCCCGGTAGACTCTGCTAGTGGAGTGCTTGTTCTCACTGGCGAGCTAACCAGGCCTTAGCTCCAGTTCCCAGGGCTTGGATTCAGTTCCAGTCGGCCGGTCTGCCAAACTTTGGTTCCAGATCCCTGCTTCTGTGAATGATGACTGACGGATATTCTTTGCTGGCTTTTCCACACAGCAAAACAATAACACTAACACACACGAAGCACTTCTCCCCGTCTTTAAAACTGATAATCCGTGGAATACTTGATCTATATTGATGGATCTTAAAAGCATTTACAGCTGAACTAACTAGGATCTGATCTGCGGTATGCATCATTAAAAATGATGATATGATGATGATGAGATATCATCATCCACGGATTGGCTGTAACAGTTTAAGAATCCACAGAGGAAAATAAATCGGAGAGCAAAAATAAAAGTTGAACAGCTAAATGTAAACATTGTGCAAGGTAAGAGTTTATCCCCACTGACCTAAATTCATCGTCAAAGAGTTAACGTCCAAACAGACAACATACAAAAATCATGACCTTTTTGGTTAATGAATTAAATAACAAAATTATCTCCCAAAACAGAAATAAAATCACAACGTAAAAAAAAAAAAAAACGAAAATTAAACCTCTAAAAACTTGACGACAATTTTTAATTATTAAAAGGATTAATGTCAACACGTTTAGAGAATGTAACGGCGCAGTTTCCATGGCCGCTAAGTGCTGCATTCCCCTGTTTGATAGGAGATGTGAGGAAGCTCTAAAAGGCTGATCTATAAAAAGGCCTGCTGGTAAAAGAGAGAATTACAGAAATCTCCGACGCCTTCTCTCCTCAGAGCGGAGTCCAACCGTATTATTATTATTGCTCACGAAGACGTCGCGTTGCTTTTCAAAATAAGAGTCCTGGTCCCCCACGCTTCCTTTTACCCGTGCGCTTGGGTTTTGACGGGCGGTTTCTGGCTCTTCTTAGTGTCCATTTCAAAGTAAGGGTCGGTGCGTTTGCTCTTTCCCTGGGGGGCCGTCTTGCCCGTGGTGGGACCGGTCTTCTTGGGAACCGGGTTCTTCAGCGAAGCGTCCTCGGGTTTCGGGGTCCCCTTCCTGGCGTTGGTGGGGTTGGCCGGGACCCCCTGCTTGCGGTTGACCTTCGTGGTCTTCGCCGTCGTCGTCGCCGTGGTCGTCGTCGTGGCTTTCGGTGCGGGTTTGACCGGGCCCTTGGAGACCGGCCCAGGAGTGTTCGCTAGGGGGAGGGTCGGCGTGGGCGTGACCAGGCTGGTGGGCGTGACCAGAACAGTGGGCGTGACCTGGCTGGTGGGCGTGGTCAGACCAGTGGGTGTGGCCATGCCGGTGGGCGTGCCCCGACTAGTGGGCGTGACCAGACAGGTGGGCGTGACCGGACAAGTGGGCGTGGCCAGACCAGTGGGTGTGGCCAGACCAGTGGGCGTGACGCGACCGGTGGGCGTGACCGGACGGGTGGGCGTGGCCAGACCAGTGGGTGTGGCCATGCCGGTGGGCGTGACCCGACCAGTGGGCGTGACCCGACCAGTGGGCGTGACCGGACGGGTGGGCGTGGCCAGGCCGGCACCCTTGACGAGCGAGGAGGGGGCTTTGGACGCCGCCGGCATCGGGGAGCGAGCCCGCGGTCCGGGGGTCCGAGTTCTGACCTGCGGGACCACCAGCGCCCCTCCCGCTCTGGGGGCGGGGCTGGTGGTCGCCGCCGCCTTGCGCGGGCCGGCGCGGGCCCTGCGGACCGCCTCCAGGCGGTGGCGTGCGGACGGGGAGGCGGGCCTCCGCGTGGTGAGGCGGGAGCGCTGGCTGGCGCCCGTGGGGGGCCGCGCGTCCTTGCCCCCAGGGGCGGGGGCGGGCCCTTGAGGAGTCGGGGGGCAGACGATGACGGGGGGCGGCGGCCCGGTGGGGGTGGAGGGTTTGGGGCATTTGCGGGACGGCTCGGGGCAGACGGGGCTCCGGGGCTGGGCGGGGCCACCGCGGGGCCCCGCCCTCAGCTTCAGCTTGGAGGACGAAGAGGAGGAAGAGGAGGAGGAGGAGGAGGGGATGGGGGGAGGGGCCGGCAACGAGGAGGGGGTCCCCGCCCGGCGCTGGGCCCGGGCCCCCTGGGGCCCCGCGGTGGGACTGGGGGTCTGCTTCGAGGAGCCCGGGGTGAGGGGCGTGGCCGGCAGGGAGGCGGGGCCCTTGGCGAGGGCGGGGCCCTTGGGGGTGGTGGACAGGGGCAGCTGCGTGGGCTTCCTGGGGGGCGGGGCGTAGGCCGCCCCCGCATTCCTGCGGCCGTGGGGGGCCCCGCCCTTGCGGGGCAGAGTGGGGGTGCAGGCGGGGGACGTGGTGTGGGCGCGGCAGCTGGCGGGGGCCGACAGTGACGAAGACGAGGAGGACGACGACGACGAAGAGGACGAGGAGGAGACGAGGTCGTCCACGGCCGCCAGGGGGTCCATGTCCGGGGGCGGCGGAGGGGGCAGGTGGTGGGCCCCGTTGCCGTGGCGATGGCCGCCCACGCCGGGCGGGCCCTTCTGGAAGGCCAGGATCTTCTGCTCCAGCGTGGTGAACTGGAGGGTCCGCAGGGGGTCGTACTTCAGCAGGAAGCCCCTCAGGGTGTCCCAGCCACCCCCCACGCGCACCATCACATGCTTCCCATGTAGCATCTGGAGGGGGAGGGAGAGGGGAGGGGGAGAGGGAGAGAGAGAGAGAGAGAGAGGGGAGGGAGGGGGGAGGAGAGAGGGGGAGGGAGGGGGGAGGAGAGGGGAGGGGGAGAGGGGAGGGAGGGGGGGGAGGGAGGGGGGGGGAGGGAGAGGGGGAGAGAGGGGAGGGGGAGAGAGAGGGGAGAGAGAGAGAGAGAGGGGAGAGAGGGGAGGGGGAGAGAGGGGGAGGGAGGGGGGAGGAGAGGGGAGGGGGAGAGGGGAGGGAGGGGGGGGAGGGAGAGGGGGAGAGAGGGGAGGGAGAGGGGGGAGAGAGGGGAGGGAGAGGGGGGGAGGGAGGGGAGGGAGAGGGGAGGGAGGGGGGGGGAGAGGGGGGGAGGGAGAGAGGGGAGAGAGAGAGTGAGTTGATTTTCCCTTCTTGTTTGACTACTTACATAACCCTTAGTGTTTGGCGATGTCAGTGTACGTTAGTCACGCCAAAGCGTGTTTTAAAATGGACTGAGAGGAAGAGACTGTCCGTCTCCATCCACCAATCTAATCTTTATACAGTACATCTATATATACGTTCTGACGCCATTAGGACCCCATTATGGAGTGACCTCATCTTGGATCACTGCCAATCGGAGGAACTTGGTACTTTTCTTTGGCGTTTAGTGTGTGTACTATGTGTGACTGTACACATAGTATCCTACACATAGTAGGATACAGTGGTGCGTTACACGTCCGTTATGACCAGTGTGTCCGTAGTAAAACAGACGACCACTACGTGTGGTGAGGGGGTGAGGGGGTGAGGGGGGGAGGGGGTGAGGGGGAGGTTGTCAGGGAGGTGTCTGAGGGGGTGCGCGCGTGTCCCACCCTGATGAAGAGGGTCTTCTCCCCCAGCCTGTAGCGGCCCTCCGACAGATACTCGATGGACACCCGGTTGGCGCAGTCACAGGGGGGGTCGTCCAGCCCGTGGTCCTGATGAGAGACACAGAGGATGAGTGATGGAGACAGACAGACGGACAGAGGGAGGGAGGGAGGGAGGGACACACAGACACCGGGAGAGTGAGGGGGGGGGGGGGGGGAGTGAAAGCGAGAGAGGTTGAGGCCCAATCCCATTTCTACCCCTTACCCTTACCCCTCCCCCTTGTTTTGAAGGGGTAAGGGGAAGGGGTAAGGAGTAGAAATGGGATTGGGCCTCAGAGTGAAAGTGAGAGGGCGAGAGAGAGAAAGAGCGGGTGAGGGAGACTCGGAGAGAGCCAGCAGTGAAAGAGAAACGAAACGATCTCCAGTGGAAAAAAAAAAAAAGAGGGATGGAGAGACGTGGGAGATTACATAAGACCTCTCCCCACACACACACACACACACACACACACACACACACACACACACACACACACACACACACACACACACACACACACACACACACACACACACACACACACACACACACACACACACACACACACACACACACACAGAGACAGAGAGAGAACAATCATTGATCATTCCAAGAAACGGACAAACAAGCAAACATTGATCCCTGCGGGCTACGTTTCACCCCAGGACGCTGCGCGGGACCCGGGCCAACGCCGCCCTCTCCTCACATCTCATCGACATGTTAACATATCGTAATGTTGATCGGTGGGTCTGACGGGACTTCACACGAGGACGTGTACGTCGATGGGAAACCCTGCCAGCATCACATCATATCATAAAGACGCATAATATTAACATTAATATCGTGTTGTTACCGGTTGGTCTAACACGTGAAGTAAACTTCCTGAGCACAGCTGTGGTGGAGGGGGACGGGGGACGGGGGACGGTGGGATGACATCATGAGGCTCACGGCTCAGTGCACTTTAAGTTGGGGGGGGGGGGGGCATATGTGTGCAGAGAAGAAGGAAGGGAGTCGCAGGTCTTTGAGTGCAGCAGCACACGGACGGCCATGTTGCGTCACCTAGCCTCGGGGGCTAACCAGGCTAACCTCAACTAGGTCACACGTGGGTCCGGACTCCGCGTACGGACCGGGCGCGCTGGAGCGAGGGCCGTTACACAACACCCCGCCGCCAGGGCGGGAAAAAGAACAACAACCGATGTATAAAAGAGCGGGAACGAAGCTGCCCTCGACCACAATGGGAGTGTCACGAACAGCCGTCGCGGACGGCAGTTGTGGTTAAAATGGCCGCCCGACACGAAAGACAGTTGAAGAGAAATTTGTTGAAATTGGTCGGAATTTTCCGTAGCGATAAAGTTATGACGCCGTGCGAAAGACAGAAAGGAGGTTTAGAACATACGACCACAAAGATAATCACATGAAACCTCCTCAGCTGGCAGTTTGAACAATAAAAAGAATGGCCACCAAAAAAAAAAAAAAAAAAGAGGAAAAGAAAACGTGATTAAAGGCTAAACTAAATAAACAACAAACGTAGTAGGAGCGTGACGGTTTTGTCAGCGATCGTCTCCGTCGGGCCAACGTACCCCGGGCTGGTAGAGACCCCCGTGCTGGCAGCACACGCTGAAGGTCTTGACGGCCTTGGGGGGGGCCTGGTTCCTCAGCAGGGTCTCCTCCAGCTCGATCTCCTTCTCCAGCTTCACCAGGACGGGGGGCTCCACGCCGTACCTGAGGGGGGGGGGGGGGGGGGGCACAGTCAGACCTCTGGTGGTACGGTGAACAAACTACTGGGCCGGGGGGAGGGGTCTAATGGTGTGTCATTGTTATCAAGAATATATTTAATTTACATAATGCTTATATTATAATTCTAGGCTACAGTCAGTCAGTCGGTGTGTGTACGTCTGTGTCTGTACGTCTGTGCGTAGGTGTGTGTGCGTCACACCTCATCCACTACCAGTGAACAACTCGAACAACCTCGTCGTGACTCACTTGAACAACGGGACTCTTGTCCACTCAGAACAGGGCTTTATAATTCTCTGGTGTAATCAGGCCAACTCGACTCAAAACAACGTGCGTTCGAGTCATGGGATCAACATATTCACCCTAACCCGCACAGAAAGGTCTCCTAATCTTATCGTGAAGAGAAGCCGCCTTCCTGTTAAGACGAGAGGAAGCAAAGTGCAAAGTATGGCGACGTACCTGGACACGATGCGGCCGATAGCCAGCAGGCAGAGACACACTTGGCGTGGCTCCTTGTGCAGAACTAGAGAGAGAGGGGTGAGAGAGAGAGGGGAGAGACAGAGGGAGGAGGAGAGAGAGAGAGAGGAGGAGAGCGTCAGAGACACTTCATACAGGAGACAGGAACTCGGCTTCCTCTGCAGTGCGTGCAGAGGGAGATTAGCCTGCAGCTACACCTAAGAGACTCATGTTTTGCTGTGTGGTCCCTGACTGATTAATAAACTAAACTGCAGGAAACACTGCAATACAGCTGGAGAACATGTGCATTAATAACAGATATGGCTACAAACCCAACTTGGGGTTTGTTCGACTTTCAATTAAGATAAAGTACTCTGTTTGTTCATCCAAATATTGTTATTTTCGAAAACATTCGTTGGTAATTAAATGCATCTCCATAAAGCTACATCTAGATTTCAGAGGGATTATCAGAAATCCTTCCAGACTTCACAGAATGTGATTGGTCAGCACCGGAAACTCAAACTGGAATCATTATTACCGATGCGTCTCTACGTAAAGTACTATTGATATTGGTCTGCGTGGATCAGTATAGCGCATATCATCAGTCTGTGTCCACCTCAACGTTCCTTTACACCACTATGGGCAGAAAGAAGCAAGGTGATTGGGTGGAAGGGGTCAGATGACGAACGTAAGAGCCCCAATCAACCCAATGTTAATTATTCCCAGGAAAATAAATCGGGTTACGTCGAAATCCTGAGAAAAATACAAAGATACTGCAAATACATGTCCAGAGGGTAAAGTCCAGACTCCAGCTATGTAGCACGAGTACTCCGTTCCTATTGGACGGCATGTCGGGTCCCGACGACTTAACATCACACGAATCCCCCCTCGCCTCAGAGCCACTACTGGTAATGAGAGCATGTTGACAACGCTAACTCTAACCCCTCCACTAAGATCCTGTTAGACCTGAAGCTCTGACAACCTTCTCCATGGGGGGGCCCCACCCTCCCAATCTCATGAGACTTGGAGATCCAACAAGGCTTCTAATTAAGCTAATTAGCCCTCCATCGAAACGGCAATTAAAAAAGCTTTTAGCTATTCTGCCCGTGTACCTCAAATGTATTTGCTGAGCAGTCTTTTGGATTCTGGTCTAATTAGGAGGCAAGGGGGGGGGGGGGGGGGGGGGGTTGGCTCTGTTGCCTCTGCATCTGTTCTGTTAACACAGCCGGGGTTACGGGTTCGATTCCCACTGGGGTAGCATTGGCCAACAATGCATGCATGACTGTGTTGTAAGATGCTCTGGATTAAAGCGAACACCGAATGGAATGCAGTTATATTTATGGGCTCCGTGTTTAACGCTCTTTAGCTCTGTGTTTAACAAATAACAAACGGTTTAATGCAGAGGGGGGTATTTGTATAGCTGTATAGTTGTGTAGGACTGTATGGTTGCATAATTGTATAACTGTATATTTGCAAAGTTGTGTAGAACTGTATAGTTGTGTAGATCTCTAACCTTATAGTTGTATACTTATATAGTTGGATAGCTATGTAGTTGGATATCTATGTAGTTATATATTTATGTTGTTGGATATTTTTTATAGTTGTACTGTATAACCATATTTAGTCTTAGATTTATAGTTTTATATTTATATAGTTTTATATTTATATCGTTGTATAGCTATATAGTTGGATATTTATATAGTTTTGTTACTGCATGGTTTGTATCGTATTGTTCTAAAGTTGTATATAGGTCTTTGATCTGTGCCATAGTTGTATAACTGCATAGTTTGTATCGTACTATTATAAAGTTGTATATAGGTCTTTGATCTGTGCCATAGTTGTATAACTGCATAGTTTGTATCGTACTATTATAAAGTTGTATACAGGTCCTTGCTGTGAGCCAGGGTTTGATAACAGGCGTTCTCCCCTGGGTGTTTGTAAAGCAGAGCTCGTATTTCACAACAGACACCAGACACACCAGACACTACAGCCTGGCCTGGTCGGCCCGGCCCTGCGGGACACCAGCTCCTATATAGGACCGCTGACTCATGACCCCAGACAACAGACACGACCGGTGAACCTGGTCATGAGCCCAGAGCCTGACCACAACGGGCTGGGTGGATCAGAAGGGGCTGCAACGACCAGATATTGATCAAAAGTGGCTGTATTGATCGAAAGTGGATGCAAGATCAGATATTGATCAGGAGTGGCCGTATTGATCGGAAGGGGCTGTATTGACCAGAAGTGGATGGAATGATCAGATATTGATCAGAAGGGGCTGTATTGATCAGAAGTGGATGTAATTATCAGATATTGATCAGAAGGGGCTTTATTGATCAGAAGTGGATGTAATTATCAGATATTGATCAGAAGGGGCTGTATTGATCAGAAGTGGATGTCATTATCAGATATTGATGAGAAGTGTATCTTATGATCTCAGACATTGATCAGAAAATGTGTTTCGGGCAGGGTCCTCAGACCAATCCCATTTCCTCTTCTAAACAGACACTTCCCTGACGGTAGCATTGACCCAGTCCCCCGGTGCCGACCCCCAAACCCCCAGGACCCCCAGACCGGAACGTACCCAGGCCTTCGGACTCGAACAGGTAGGTCTCCCCCACGCCGACGCTGCGGCACCAGCCCAGGAAGTTGGCCGTGTTGTCCCTGGCGAAGAAGGAGCCCGGAGACGCGTCCCGCTTGAAGGTCACCTTCTGCGAGGGGAACAGCTGCCATGGCAACGGGAA
This sequence comes from Gadus morhua, assembly GCF_902167405.1. Taxonomy (NCBI): domain Eukaryota; kingdom Metazoa; phylum Chordata; class Actinopteri; order Gadiformes; family Gadidae; genus Gadus; species Gadus morhua. The sequence goes on along the minus strand of NC_044051.1, from coordinate 6,980,048 downwards.
CACAAAAGGGTCGTCAGGTCGGATCCCCGCCCAATAGACGGGAACGAGACCCCAGAGGAGGACCTCGACGAGGGACGGACGGCAGTAATTAGAGAATTAACCGCGTTAATAATAATACTTAGAATGAATGGCGTTAATGATATAATTATTCTTATGGGAATAGAAGTATTGGGAATGGAATGAATAAAGTCAGGTGGACGGAGGTGATTGGATCAGAGAGATGGATGAACCAAGTGACGCAGAATATAGAGTGAGAATTAGCTGCAGCAGTCTGCCATTACTTCAGCCCCCCGCCCCCCACTAAGTAGGACGCCCCCCAGTGAGCAGGACCCCCCCCCCCCCCCCCCCCCCCCCCCCCCCCCCGCGCCCCAGACGGTGTCCCACCTTGGAGAGCTCAGCAGGACAGCTCTGGGCCATCCTCTCCCTCAGCGCGCCGATCAGCTGACACAGCCGCACGCCGTTGTTCAGCTCCTCCATGAAGAACTCGGCCCGCACCTCAGCGCCTGGAACCACAGAGAACCAGAACCTCTCAACACAGAACCAGAACCTCTCAACACAGAGCTGGAACCTCTCAACACAGAACCGGAACCTCTCAACACAGAGCCGGAACCTCTCAACACAGAGCTGGAACCTCTCAACACAGAGCTGGAACCTCTCAACACAGAGCCGGAACCTCTCAACACAGAGCTGGAACCTCTCAACACAGAGCTGGAACCTCTCAACACAGAGCTGGAACCTCTCAACACAGAGCTGGAACCTCTCAACACAGAGCTGGAACCTCTCAACACAGAGCTGGAACCTCTCAACACAGAGCTGGAACCTCTCAACACAGAGCCGGAACCTAACACAGAAGAGGAACATCTCAACACAGAACCAGAACATCAACACCAAACCATACAGAACTGAACAAGCTCCTGGAACCCCCGCAGAACCAGAACATCTCAACAAGCTCCTGAACAGAACCAGAACATCTCCACACAGAACCACAGAGAACAAGAACATCAACACAGAACCACAAAGAACATCTCAACGCACCCATCTGCGGCATCCCATCTCCTCAGCCCACGCGGTTATGATCCGACGGTGCTATGATTGAGTCTCATGGTTCTCGTGTGTTCGTTTGACTGCAGGCCATTGCCATGGATACGAGTGCATGAGAAGAACCATGAGACTCGAGCATAAACACAATCTGCATCATTACCGCATCATCCGTCCAGCTCCCTCCACACGCCCGCCGCTGAATGACTGAGTGAATATAACCCTCATGCCAACAGCGTCATGTTAATGCCTGGCGGTCGTCCACGGCGGTATTCGCACGCACCACCCTTGAAGGTTTAGGAAATGTGCCAGGAATCACTTCCACACACTCCAAAGACATCCACACCGCTTGTCATTCAGCGGGTGACCCCCGTATGACCCCCCTATCCTTCCTATCCCCCCCCCCCCCCCCCGAAGACCACATTGAGGGCCACCACCATCACCCCCGGGCCCTTCTGTAAGACGAGGCCGACTCCCCCCTCCCTGCCTTCCCCCGGTCACCACCCCACAATCACCGCCGCGGCGCGGGGACAAAGGGCCCGGACAAAAGGTGCGTTGATCGCATCCCGGAGAGAGGCCTCCCCGCCGGGGGGGGGGGGCCACAACACTGTCCGCCCACGACCGCTTCACGGCCCCTGGTCCGACAGAAGTACGCCGTCTTCACGCGAAGAGCAGAACGCCGTGATCAAACGGGGTCGAGGAGCGGAGCTCACGACTCACTCCCGTGTTTGTGTTTTTGTGTTTAAAGCGCTCACAGCAAAGCAAAGAGTTTGCTGGACAATGCGGTCTCCTTTGGTTTCCCCTGAGCCGTCACAGGAGCATTGTGTGGCCCAAGACAATAACCTCTCCCAGTATAATGCCCTCCCCCAGTATAATGGCACGACGCAGCAATGGAGTGGGGGAATTTCTTTTCAGCGTGTTTTGTGTGCGCCCCACTGACGCCTGATCCACGGGAAATTTTCTACATCCTCGCGTGTTTTCAAGCTTGACAACAGGGCGTTCTCCCCCATGGTTTAATGGATGGGCAAGGCATTATGTCAATCAATATATGCAAATATCGCAGCATGTCTAAGACTTAGGACTGAAGATTGGTTGTGGATCCTCCGAACCTGCCAACCATGTAGACAACACGCCTCGAAACGACTCTAGGTTGATTTCATGTGATTGACTCCTCCACCTCCTTTTCCTTCTCTCCCTCTCTCCCCTTCACCTCCCTCTCTCTCCCCAACCTCCCTCCCCCACCGAAGGGAGCTCAAGAGAGGGAGGAAAAGGGAGTTGAAGACGGGGAATGACCCGTTCAAACAAACATTCACAAAAAGACCCAACTTTCGTGTTCAACCAAAACAAAATCCCGTCCCGTTAGGCTCGGCGTTCCCGCCAGAACTTACCCAGCATGCCGCTGAGCCAGATGGCGAGGTCCTCCTGCATGGGCACCAGGGTGGCCTCGTGTCTGACGGCCAGCCACTGGTCGTACTGGAAGACGTCGGCCAGGCCGGGGCCGTGGCGCTGGGCCAGGGGGCTGCGGGGGCAGTGGAGGGGCGCGTCGAAGCGCTCGCCGAACCACGCCTGGGTGGGTGGGGGGGGGGGGGGGGGAGACATGTCAACACGTTTACACATACAGTTAGTGCATTTAGCTTGGCTTTAATCTGAAGAGACTTAAAGTGGCGGAGGAGAGGGAGGAGATGGAGAGGGAGGTGTAGGAGATGGAGGTGAGGGAGACGGGGGTGGAGGAGAGGGAAGAGGAGATGAGGGTGGACCAGAGGAGAGGGAATTGTGATGGGAGTGGGAGGAGGGGATGAAATGACACACACACACACACACACACACACACACACACACACACACACACACACACACACACACACACACACACACACACACACACACACACACACACACACACACACACACACACACACACACACGTCTGGAGCAGTTAGGGTGAAGTGCCTTGCTCAGGGGCACCTCGACACTAGGAGAACTTTGATTTAAACGGAGGGTCAAATCCCCCAGGACCCTTTGGAACCAAGAACGTTCCGGTATGGCCATGACCCATCCTGGTTCCGCTGCGGTTGAGGCTCACCCTGTTCTGAAGCGGTGTCCGCGTGCGTCTCATCTGGAACACTGAGACACCGCTGTGAGTGTGTGTGAGTGTGTGAGTGTGTGTGAGACTCGCGGCTAGAACCGGTCCTGACCGGAGCGGGAGTCACGTGACATGGGGGACTTCCAGAGAGGCCTTCCGTGCAGAGCGACGAGGCAGGGATGTCCTGCCACTGCCTCAGGCTTCACTGGAGCTCCCACCACCACCACCACCACCACCCCCCACAGTGTCCCAGTGACCCTGTGAAGACGCCTGGGCCGACCACAGCACAGCCCGGACCGATGTGTGGAGAGTCAACGTCACGCGACACAGACATCCGAGCTCGTTGGGAGAACCTTCTCCACAGAGTCCACCATTAAACCACTTCTTCCACTTTGAAACATGGTTTCAATTTGAGAGAAAATGCTCATTCATGATGAACTAGTTTCTACAGGATTTCTTTCCCCCAATCTGGTGGAGGATAAAATGGAGCAGGTCGATGTACGCCAGTGCTCCTCTTCCAAGGGAGGAAACCTCAATTCGTAATTCATTACTTTGAGTACTTTCACAGGATGTTTTCCCCCCCTCGTCTGTGGAGGATAGAACTATGAGCGCACACGATGGAAGGGCCAAGGGCAGTTCCTGGAACTGAGCGGAGCTGGAGAACACCCAGTCGAGGTCTGGAGCACCTGGGGCCAGAGAGCACTCCTCCGACCCCCAGAGAGCGCTCCTCAGACCCCCAGAGAGTGCCCCTCGGACCAGAAGATCGCTCCTCAGACCCAGAGAGCGCTCCAAAAACCCCAGAGACCGCTCCCAAGACCCAGAGAGCGAGCGCTCGTCTGCGTTAAAACCCCGGAAGGCGGCCATGGTCCGAGCCCTCGTCTCGACCTCTCTCTCTCTCCCCCCCCCCTGTCTCCCTCCGTCTCCCTCCCTCATGAGAACTGCCCCCCAGACAAGTCCACGACAGGAAGGAGACCTGGATAGTCTCGTTTCCCCTCCTGAGCGCGGGGGGACAGGGCTGCTACCCAACGGAGACGACAAAAAACACTCGAGCAGAACGCTAATCTTCTATTAACATCCACGAGATTATTCCGTTTTTTGTTTTCTGTTTTGTTTCCCAGATGGAAGGAATGATCCCGACCCGCCCCTCCCCGGACAGCCCCGTCCCGCCGGGAGAGAGAGGAGGGCTGTTGTTTCAGCGGCAGCTGGAAAACCCAGAACCAGATGTTGCATAACTCGCTCCTCGAGGAGGAAAAAAGGGAAGGAACGGATCAGCTGTCGGAGCCCGGCGCAGATCTGTTGTTTCTACGAGGAGGGAGGGGGGGGGGGGGGGGGCGGGGGTCTTTAAGCCTCAGATATTTCCTCCGCCCTAATCCGCGAGTGTATTGCCCCATGTCAGACACAAATCTGCTGCAGTGGGGGGGTGGTGGGTGGTGGTGAACCTCCACATAGGCTCGTATTGTTCCAGGGAACAACGAGGCACGGCGCTGGAGGCTCTGGAGGCGACATTCTTGGAGCCGACGCCACAACGCCGAATGAAGGGTTGGAGGGTGGCGTTCTGCCTGGTGTTCTGCCCTACGTTCAGTCTGGTGTCCTGCCCAACGTTCAGTCTGGTGTCCTGCCCTACGTTCAGTCTGGTGTTCTGCCCTACGTTCAGTCTGGTGTTCTGCCCTACGTTCAGTCTGGTGTCCTGCCCTACGTTCAGTCTGGTGTCCTGCCCTACGTTCAGTCTGGTGTCCTGCCCTACGTTCAGTCTGGTGTCCTGCCCTACGTTCAGTCTGGTGTCCTGCCCTACGTTCAGTCTGGTGTCCTGCCCTACGTTCAGTCTGGTGTCCTGCCCTACGTTCAGTCTGGTGTCCTGCCCTACGTTCAGTCTGGTGTCCTGCCCTACGTTCAGTCTGGTGTCCTGCCCTACGTTCAGTCTGGTGTCCTGCCCTACGTTCAGTCTGGTGTCCTGCCCTACGTTCAGTCTGGTGTCCTGCCCTACGTTCAGTCTGGTGTCCTGCCCTACGTTCAGTCTGGTGTCCTGCCCTACGTTCAGTCCGGTGTCCTGCCCTACGTTCAGTCCGGTGTCCTGCCCTACGTTCAGTCCGGTGTCCTGCCCTACGTTCAGTCCGGTGTTCTGCCCTACGTTCAGTCCGGTGTCCTGCCCTACGTTCAGTCCGGTGTCCTGCCCTACGTTCAGTCCGGTGTCCTGCCCTACGTTCAGTCCGGTGTCCTGCCCTACGTTCAGTCCGGTGTCCTGCCCTACGTTCAGTCTGGTGTTCTGCCCTACGTTCAGTCTGGTGTTCTGCCCTACGTTCAGTCTGGTGCTCTTCCCTATGTTCAGTCTGGTGCTCTGCCCTATGTTCAGTCTGGTGCTCTGCCCTTCAGTCTAACACTATGTGTGTGTGCTGTTTACCATGTTGAAACCTCCCGAAGGTTCAAGGGAGGGGGTTTCCCGAGGGAAACGTCCGCTCAGTCGTATGGATGGAGAACCGATGTGTGCTTCGTTATCTGGGCATTGTTCTAAACGTATTTGAGATGAAGATTTGAGATGCCTTTAAAAGGATTATTAAAGAAAAACACTATTGAGGCTACTTTCTAGTTATTTATACATGTATATAGATATAAAACTATAGATATATATATCGATAGATATACACATTGAAATAATATAGAAAACCTTTAGTTATAAGCTTAAGCCTTTGTGTGCGTGTTCCTCTCCTCTTCTGTCTATATTTGCATAGCTCTTCTCTCTGAAAGAATGCACATTGAAGTCCCCCAGGAAGTTTACCCAAAACCCCGACCCCAATAGACTGAACTTTGAACCCCTGAGAAAAAGCTGGGCTGAGAGATCGGAGTCTCAAGCCTCTAAATCATGTTGGGGGGGGGCGGGGGGTACTTCAAAGCAGGGGGAGCCTGCTCTACACACAAGCTGAACACCTTACATAACACAGGTTAGAGGAGGGGCTGCCCTCAGGGGGTCCTGGCTGGCTCAGAGCATCACAGAACACAGGGGTCCGCAGTGTAGCGTATGTCCTTCTCTACATCCAGCTAATTAGACAATAAGGCAGCACTGCGTTAAGTTACGTAAACACACCGCCGATCAGAATAGATCGCCATACCACTGGGGATTACCCACACACACCCACACACCTTGTTGGGACCCCCAGTTCCGCTCCAGACTGGTTGTTTTTGGGGGGGCACTACACCCCTTTTCCTGAGCAATGGGACTTTGCATCACATGGAATAATCCAAAGGATTCAACCCGTTTCCCAAGCAGTTGTGGTTCCAAATCAGACACCAAACCCGGGTTTTAATTACAGGGGGGGGGGGGGGTGAGTTCTCTAACGATCTATACAATTAATTTGATGTCAGAAACTTCATTGAAAGACTGTTCTCTCATTCTCAATGGTGTGTGTGAACATGTGATGTCGAATCACTATAGAACAATCGAATGTGAACGTACGCAGTACGCCAGTATCCACGCAGTGCGTCGACTTCCACGGTCCATCAGGAGGACATTAAGCCCCAAAGGCCCTTTCCCTACCCAGTCCGGAGACACCGTCTTCTGGCCCAGCTGGATCGTCTTTACCAGTTAAAGAAGGAAGATGTTTTTAAAAAAAGGTTTGTGACGCAGGAAGTGAAACTGTCGGCGGGGGATCTGGGAGGAGGGTCACGGTCGGTTCTTGTTCACGCATAGAAACCCGATCCTCTCTCTTTGGCGAGGATGGGAGACAGTTATTGATGCCGAGGTCCAGGTCACCGTGTCGTGATGAGAGGGGAATCGAGAGGGAGAGAGATCGAGAGGTCTGATATCTGAGCCCTCGCCTGGCTTGGAACAGGGCGTGTGCACCGCCTAAAGCGGGACATTAAGGGGACATGAAGGGTTTGTCCTGTCTTTTAATATCCTGCCACGCCCGGTTACCTAGCAGTAAAAGTCCCTGGAGCTTCACTTTTTTAACTTTATTTGTAACGTTTGGTTTTGCCTACCTTTGCACTTTTCAGAACTATTTTACAGTATTTAGAATTTATTTATCGTAAATATTACTTATTTTATTCCATTTGACCTCATTTGATCCTTTTCTACTTATTGCACCATGGGTCAGAGGCAAAAGAAATTTGATTCCTCTATTTCTCTTGCACATTTTGGGGAATTGACAATAAAGCTGACTTTGATTTTGATGTGAATAGAGACTAGACAGATTTGAGTTGCTTCTGCCAAAGTGACCAAACATTTCGCTGTGCTAGCTAGCCATGCGATGCTATGGGTTCATTGTTGTTGGCTAAAAGGGTTGGTGGGGAAAGAGTCCAAAGTTTGGCCTTCAGGAACCTCCAGAAGACCTTCCCTTGAGGGGGAGACGGACCGATGGAAACAGGGAAGGACGTCCAAGTCATCTTCTGGATACAGAACGTTCCACAACAGATGTGCCATCACTGATCACACACACACACACACACACACACACACACACACACACACACACACACACACACACACACACACACACACACACACACACACACACACACACACACACACACACACAGGAGAGGGAGGAGAGGGAGATGGGGGTAGAGGAGAGAGAGGTGGGGGGTGGAGGAGGTGGAGGGGAGGGCGGTGTCATGGGAGTGTGGGAGGAGGGGATGGGTGAGTTATTCTGAACCCAGGGGGCGTTACGTCCCAACATCCCTCAGCCTCCCGCTGCCAGAGTTCAGCTCAGACGTGTTAAGGGAGGACCGACATACCTGCAGGCCAGTTTGCACAGCCATGAGTGCGATCACCGGTGGGTCACTTCTTCATTCTGTGATTTAGAAGAAGACAAAAGCACGGCATTAGAACATTTTGATCAAGAAGCAATAAATGTTTCAGCTACATCATCTCTCAAGGGCTCGAGACCAAATTCACCCAAACCGCTTTGTAGTTCTTTGCTGGCAACCACAGTGGTGTAGCAGGATGTGTTCACTGATTAAGTGTTGGTATGAATATTCATGCATACTAACTAAGATCTCCCAGGACCAAATTAAAGATGAATCAGGTAACTGGGGTGAAATCTGATGAGAGAATCATGTTACCCTCCCAGTTAGAAAACTAAAGTGAAACAAAAACACTGCAGTATACTGCAGAACTACCACCAGAGCATTTCAGAGAGGGGAATAATCTCCAGTCGATATATAGAAAGATACACACACACACACACACACACACACACACGTATCTATATCTATACAAGTGCTGTCTTTGACATCCCCACACTGGTGCAATAGGTCCCAGCGGAGGCGAGGCAGACCGTGACTCCGTTAAACCGGCTGTCGTCCCGTTTCTCCCTTCGTTAGGATGACAGCGACCGCCCGCACGCTTTCCGTTTCGGGGGAACGATGACGAGGCAGAAATGTGACGCAGGATGTGGACTCAAAAGGCACCGGGGCTGGAAGCGATCCCACAGCCTACCGGGTGAATAGGAATAAAACACACACACACAGGCCTCTTCTCTTTCTAGGGGGTCTGAACTGAGCGTGCTGCCTGGACCAGGAAGACCCACGACTGGCCAGCGATCGACTAACCCTCATCCCCCCCTCCCACATGGGGATGAATGATTGGCCCCATGTTGAACCGTCCCCAAGGAATGGTTGGTTGGGGTGTGTGTGTGTGTGTGTGTGTGTGTGTGTGTGTGTGTGTGTGTGTGTGTGTGTGTGTGTGTGTGTGTGGAAGGGGGAGATGCAATCCCCAGCGTCTAGATGCTAATGACATTGGTGATTTCACCCACACAGCTGAGGCAACGCTCCAAGCATTTCTTGGCAGAGGTGCACACAATGCTTTGTCAAACACACCCAGGAAATGCCATTCCAAAAGAATAAGAATCTTATGCCCCCCTCAGCCCGTTTCAAAGCAGGCATTTGAAACTTCTGCGCTGAAGGCATGCCGTAGAAAGACCTTGCAGTAAACAACGCAGTGCAGCCTTGCCTAGGCTCCTGTCGGCATCTCAATGAAACACACACACACACACACACACACAGCTGCTGGTCTCAGCTCTGCGAAGCCGTCCGTCCAGGGTCTGAGAGGGTGGGTGGGTGGGTAGGGGGGGGGGGGGTGACTCAGCACTGTCCCAGGACTGGACGCATGTAAGACAGGAGGACGGGACAAACAGCATGGATGAAAGACAGACAGACAGACAAGATAATAAGATGCAGAGGGGGACAGAGACACACACAGAGAGAGACAGACATGAAGAGTAGGGAGGATGGGACAGACTTAACAGAGTGCAGAACGGACCACGCATACAGAGAGGGAGAGAGAGAGACGACACACAGAGAGACCGACTCACAGAGAGACCGACAGAGAGAGAGAGAGACCGAAAGAGAGATACCGACAGAGAGCAAGAGCACGATGCTCAGGAGAGCCATCCCCGGGACGCAGACTTACCCTTGACGCCGCAAACATGGAACCATGACAACGCCGTCGCAGACTTAACTTATTCCTTCTCCTGCGCGGGCTCCACATCCCTGAACCCCCATCCCTTCTACTGCAGCGCTACGGACCGCCGCGGTGCTAACGTACGCAGACCAGCTTCAGCGGCATCTGCCCGAGAGCGCCCTGTGCTCGAGTGTGTGTGTGTGTGTGTGTGTGAGAGACAGAGAGGGTGCGAATGATTGGAGAATGGGGGAGAGAGGGGGGAGAAGGGGGGGTGTAAGAAGGGAAAGGAGGGGGAAGGTTGGTTGGTGGGGGAAGAGAGCCTAGACTAATGAAGTGGCTTCGGTTTGCTGAGCAACACACACACACACACACACACACGCACACACACACACACACACACACACATCAGGCACACACGCACAGTCGTGCTCACAAAGGCTCTATTGTTTTGGCAGCCTGGGGCATGTCACCCCACCACCACCTACACCACCACCACCACCTAATCTGACCAACCCACACAGCCAGACCCCCCCCCCCCCCCCCCCCCCCCCACTCTTCGCATGAACACAAAAAGCAATAACGACTAAGAACGCTGCTGAAACACTAAATTGTGAGAGATAAGAGGGACGACAAGGTGTTCCCTCCCCCACCAATAAACAGCACAATGAGTTGTCGATGGTCGTGGTGGTGGTACACAGCAATAAGCAGCCTTGAGCCCCACCAGTGTTGCTTTCAATGCCATTAGCGATTGTCCCTTCCTCTCCTCGTCACTGGAGACCCTCTGGGGACAGTAAAGGGGAAAGTCAGGGACAACAAACAAACGCGCTGTTGTTGTGACGTCCGGGGGAAACAGACACAACATGGGGCGCGTGGCTCAGGAGTCGGAGCGGTCGATTAGGGAACGAAGGGTTGCCGGTTCGATCCCGAGGTGTCCCTGAGCATGACACCTCACCCTGACTGCTCCCGACGAGCTGGCTGTCGCCCCGTGTGGCTGACACGGCCGTCAGTGTGAATGTGGCGTGTTAATGTGTGAATGTGAGGCAATGTTGTAAAGCACTTTGAGTGGCCGCTGGGTAGGAAAGCGCTGCATTAATGCACTCCATTCAGCATTTACTTCAAACTAAAGTTCCTTGGGTCGACATACGACCCATCCGTCGAAACTTTTTGAAAGCTCTCCTTGTCACCGTGACAACCCGAATCATTGACTCAGTGACAAAGAATTGAGCGTTTCAGAATCAGGAGGACAATCGACAATCCCTCCGTGGCCGTTGTTTCCATCCGAGCATGGAGGCGCTTTGTGCAGAGAAAGGTCATCCTCTGCAAAAACTGGAAAGGGCCCCCATTTCTTGGCACCGGAACACACAGGAGGGCCACATCTGTTGGGCCCCCAGCCTGACAGCTAGGCTCCCAGTGGGGAATCCAACACACACACACACACACACACACACACACACACACACACACACACACACACTTGATGGTGGATGTGAACCCTTCGTTGTTTTCGAGAAAGGAAAAAGGGCAGTGAACACACGCAGCACATTCTCTGGAGAGAATTATACAGTAGAGTCCTCTAACCCACTTTCCATCCCACTCCCACACACAGCTCTCCGTCAACCAGAACAATCCACCTTGTTTATGGATTATGTTCTCAAGATCTCAATGGGGGCCCCAACAATGTGACCAGGGCCTCCTCTGATTGGTCGGTTCCTACGTCACGAATAGAGTAAACCTTGTTCGGTTACAAAACTTTTTTACCCCAGGCCCAGATTAACGGTGTACGTTTAATTTTTGCTCTGTACAGAAACAAAATGAAAAACCTCGTCGTGAATACACCAAACTACATTGTCCGTGCTGTAGATCGGACGATCTTCTGGTTAACCCGAGCAGAACTCAGACCGCACAGAGCTATCGAGTACTGCATGTCCGACACTAGACCTCGTCGCACACAGAAGGAAGAACGTCCTCATAAAGCACGAGGTTCGATGCCGGGCAACGGCCCTTCGAACAACGTTCGTGCTTGGTGGGGTTGACGGACGCGGCAGCGAGACGGACACAAGCGCACGACCGACACCGGAGCCACAAAACCCCGGGTTCCCTCAACCTCGCTTCCAGGACGCGCCGGTATGGTACCAATAAATAACCAACATGCCCGCTGCGATCAATACTCGTCAAGCATTACGGACACCCTCCCCCGGTTCAGAGCACAGACGATACACCCCCCATCCCTCCCCCCCCGAGATGGCGAGTGGGAAACCAGCTGACGGCTTCTTGGAAAACATGACCACCGTAATAAATGCAGATTATGAAGTAATAATATTAATGAAAAGATGATGCCCGCTGACAAACCCCATGGGACTATTCATAACAATAACTGTGTGTGTGTGTGTGTGTGTGTGTGTGTGTGTGTGTGTGTGTGTGTGTTAATCATTTAAGAGGATCAGCTCTATTCCAGACAATACCACGCTCCGTCCCTCCCCCTCCCCTCCTCCCCCTCACACCACTCATCACAACACTGTGCACGTGCGCGCCCCGTGCACGGAGCCAACGGTCTGTCAGCGGTGGGGGGGGGCGGGGGCGTACGGTGGTCTACATGTGTGAGCACTCGTGCGTACAGGGGAACAGAAAAAAGGGAAAAAAGTACAAACGAGTGAATAAAAATAGGGTGATGAGCGCATGATGACGTAATGCTCCGGTCTGATTCGCCCTCGGCCCGGTGCGTGACGAGGCAACCGTTACCGATCGAGCTGTTTAATTAAATAAACATATATGCGTAGGCCGACCATAAGCTTATTCCTCGGTGGACAATTAGCACACAGAAAACCGGCTGAGTCAGATCGACATTCGGGGTGTGTTTGTTTTAAATAAGTGCACGTCTCGGGGAAAATCAAACGGCAGGGGCCAGTTTGGGGCCCCCCGTCCCCCCTCCCCTCACATTGTCCTCAGCTGCCCAACATGGCCGCCATGGGCCCCAAGGGGGAACTCCCCCCCACCAGCCCACCTCCTCCCTTAAACTGCTCCTGCTGAGCCCCCTTTTGTGTCGCGGCTTAATTAACCCATCACTCCCCCCCCCCCCCCCCCCCCCCCCTCCCTCATCACAGAGTCCACTTGGCCCTGGCTTCATCACATGGGAGGTTGCCAGCACGCTTCCCGTCCTAGAAGGAAGGATTCCGTGAATGCAGCCTATTCCGACAAGGGGAAGGGGAGAGGGGGGGGGGGCAGGCCGTTGCCGGGGTAACCATTACCGTTTAAACGGTTACCGTGTCAACAAACACTCCGGTTTAAATAAAAGCATGTGAGCTAGATAGAGCTAGCTTGCAACGGTTCCACGGTTGGAACAAAAGAGAAAACGTTAACCGGGATAAACCTCATCTATAGTCTTCTCTGACCTCCCCTCCCATGACCTTTACAAGAGAGAGATAGAGGGGGGGGGGGGGGGCATACGCTCTTTAAAAAGGTGAGAGACAGGAAGCAAAGCCCCTCTTAAAGGCTGAAGCGTCACCTGCCAATCCCATTTTGATTTGTTGACGCTAATCCTGCAAGAAAAAGGGTGGGTCGGCACGCGGGCGTCCGCGTATGCTAGGTGGTGCTAGCGCTGAAACCGTTCAGCGGCGCCTCATCCTGACCTCTGACGAAAACCAGGAAGCCGACTGGAGGAGGGTGGGAACACGGCCGTCTTCTTGCGAGCGATATTCGTGACCTTTAGAAATCGATGACTCTTCAAAATGAAGATTTGTCATTTGACTTAGCAACATTTAGCCATACTGGATATGAAACACCTTAAACACGTTCTAACCTTGGCTCTTTTTATTAATAATGACAGAAGTTGAAGGACACACTCTGTAAACCTGCCAGTCATCGGACAGTGCACGAATCAGCAGAATTCATTCATGCCACGTAGCTGAACGTACAGAGATTTCACCGCAGAATCCTCCTCTCCGACCCCGGCTTTTGGAAAAGCAGCACCCTCTTGAGTTGTCTGGGACACACACACACACACACACACACACACACACACACACACACACACACACACACACACACACACACACACACACACACACACACACACACACACACACACACACACACACACACACACACACACACACACACACCTTAAATGTTCAAAGAAACAAACTGCACACTTACACTTACACCCAAACCGGCAGTTTATGTTGTTGTTGTTTTTGTTGCTTAGGAACCAAAGAGGGCGGTTTGAGTATTCCGGAATGATGTCACGCTGCACGTGAATTTAAAGAGTAACGGCAGAACGTTCCGGTTCAGGCCTTGGACTGAAGGAATCTCTGTGTCACGCTGGGGGCTGTGGGACCGACTGAAACGGGATGCCAGGCGGTTGGCCCTCAAGGGCCAAGAGAAATACTCTGAGATCCACAGCCACAGCCCTAACCCCCCCCCCTCTGGCCTCGGCCCTGACTCCATGACAAACCTCTCTTCTGATTTACCCAAACACGCCAAATTTGTTCTGGCTGCCGATCAAACACAACTAAGAACAATACTCAAACAAAGCGTTGCTAGACTCGAGTGGACATGTCTCTTGATGTCCAATCAAAAAAGGATTACCTTTTAATATAAAAGCCACCAGAAAGCGACACACACACACACACACACACACACACACACACACACACACACACACACACACACACACACACACACACACACACACACACACACACACACACACACACACACACACACACGCCTAACGGTTTGAAGGGCCGCTGCTATGCAACCAGAGGCCATTGGCAGCAGGGACACTTGAGATAAGCCGTTCCAGATGAGAAGACTGTTAGGACACCTGCACCCCCCCCCCCCCCCCCCCCCTCCACTCCCCCACACACCTGACAGCAGGTCGGCCCAAGGTGAGTTTCAGGGTCAGAGGTCGGGGTTACAGGAAGCATTGTTTTGAGGGCTCTGCGAGATGATAATCCCGGGCTTTAGCGTGAGTTGGGAGAGATGGAGGTGGTGGTGGTGTGACAGCAACCTTTCCCCCTAATCTGGATCATCACAGTGGGACAGGCCCTCATAAAGCAGGAGGCTTTAGGACAACGCTAGGTATGCACAGAAGGGATGGCCGACTGGGAAAAGAGGCCGAGACTTTGACTTTCCAAACTCTGGAGCCGGATTTTTCCTTGCATGTTCAGATTTCCTTCGTTTGTTTTTAAAAACAACAACAACAAAAGGAAAAGTAAACAGACGATGAGGGCATTTACAAAAAAGGGTTCTGCGGACGTTTTGACGGTAAACATTTTGAAACCAAAACACTCCACAACCCCCATCGTCGTCCCTCGAAGGAACCACACAACACCCCAAACAAACTCCTCCGCCCGTCAGACTGGACTGTCTGCTTCACACCACCAGCCACCACCCTCCACCCTCCCCCCTCCACAACAGACCGTCGCCCCTGGTAAGCTGTACCCTACATAAACGAGGGGGTAATCCACAATGTCATTATCAGCTGTCCTGCGGCCACGCAAACTACCCCCTCCGGCCCCATATGGGACTTTACCCCAAGACCCCCTCCCCCTCATCTAGCTGGTCCTCGCATCATTTGGCTCAGCCTCGTGTGTGTGTGTGTCGTGTGTGTGTGTGTCGTGTGTGTGTGTGTGTGTGTGTGTGTGTGTGTGTGTGTGTGTGTGTGTGTGTGTGTGTGTGTGTGTGTGTGTGTGTGTGTGTGTGTGTGTGTGTGTTTACTGGGGGGGGGGGGGGGGCGGTACTTGGTGGGCACCCCCCAAAATATGAGGCCTGATGCCAGATATTAGGCAGATGGCTTTGGCGAGGGAGGTGGGAATCCTGGGCCGGCCGTCATGCGACGCTCTCATTCATCACACAGGCGTTGATGAATAAACTACTGTCGGCTTTGTCTCAGAGATCAACGGGCATTTCCTCAACTCGGTGACCGTTAAAGTCGCTAAAAAACGTCCCTCCGAATAGCCCAGTTAGCACGCCCTCGTCTCAGGCGAGGAGTTGGTTTTTAGGGAATACATTTATCTTCACTGGCTGGAGAATACCAAACTGAGCTTATCTTTGACAGGTTGCCTGCAACAACAACCCCTGTCAAACCTACAATGGTCCTTGATTGTGTGTGTGTGTATGTGCGTGTGTGTGTGTGTTTGTGTCCATGTGTGTGTGTCCGGGGACAATCCCTAATCTGGCGAAGACCGTGGAAAATCTGTTGCATCCCAGCAGAGCTCCAAGGGCTGTGAAGAAGTTATGAACCAGACAATGGAGCCATTCAAACGTGGAGGAAAAAAGCAAAAGGAAGGCATTCAGTCTTTACAGCCCGTTTCCTGTATCTACTTCAGAGTGTCTCTGAATACGCTGCATTACAATCCGCAATGTGCGGACATTGTGTGAGATGTGAAACCCACCCACTGTCTTTGTAGCTGGTCTACTCTCCCGTACCGCAGAGTTTCACATGACGGCTTCGTGACGAGACCGACCAGGATTCAGTTAATCGAGGAAAATAGGCTGGGCGATCGAAACTCTGCCCAGACATTCCCCAAATTGTTATTATGATTCATCTCTGAACAGCAGCACCTTGACATGAAAGGAAAATGGATTGGCTGCGATTAGTTTTTCGCGAGTGTGGTTGCATTCTGCTTTTGTCTGACATTCCAGCGGATTAGTGGGGAATATTCATTTGTTTCAGTGTATTCTGTGTGTACAGTTTGTCTGATCACATACTGAAAGAGGTTGTACAGTATGTGGAGCTCAAAGTTATATTGGGATAAGTCCCCATTGTTAACTTGTTTCCATATTGCCCACATATAATTTATCACCAATGAGTTATTTTCATAAATCGTCGACTACAAGTTTCAACATCCGATTCAAAAAGAGGAAATTGATGTTTGTGGTTGCAGAAATAAGTCAGTCATAGATCCCTGTATGTGTGTGTGTGTGTGTGTGTGTGTGTGTGTGTGTGTGTGTGTGTGTGTGTGTGTGTGTGTGTGTGTGTGTGTGTGTGTGTGTGTGTGTGTGTGTGTGTGTGTCTCCCCACTAGGAAGCACCTGCTCACCCCTATACTTCTTCTTTTTATTCCTGGGGTTTCCCCCACTAAAGTTGAAGTTTCTTGGATCCTTGCCTCATTCAATGGGCTGCCTTGATTACACGGCATGGAGCATAAAACTACATTTGCATGGACGCCTGGAACTCTTAGCATAGACACAGATAAGGAACGGCCTGGGAGCGAACCCTTGGCCGTTGCAGTGTCCTGTCCCACATCAACATCAATATACCCTTTGACCCCAGCCTGTTAAAGTGTAACTCCACACAAACAACAAACATCACAGCAAACTCTACCCTTCATACTGAACAGTTGATGTTGCATTGCATTGTACGACGTTTTTCAAACTGGAAAAAGTTAGTTTTTAAGTATGCCGATGCAGGCATGGGCCTGCCAGTATATTCTAGCAATACCAGAACCGATTGAGCAACATTTAAACGGGTACAAAATAGAGGGCCTACATGCCATGCATCTGTATTAAACGCATGATTAAAGTGTACATCTAAACCGAGCCAACGCAATATGCCAACACACTCAAGTCAAAGATTCGCCATGCATAGATCAAATCAAATTCAAAAGATAAGCAGAGTTCGACAAGTGTTAGAAAAGCTCTCCCACAATTACAGTGCGTTTCTCGGTCTCCAAGGCAGCTCGCCAGGCAACACAGCGACGCGCTTCCTCAGAGTCAAAGGGTGGAGAACAGACAATCGAGGAAAACTGGAGGACCTGATGGTCCGGTTGGTGGAGTACCAGACAACGTGGATCTGCTGCTTTCATCTACAGATGTGAATCAACCTACCCGCCGTGATCCACGAGGCTCCCCGATCCTCGTGGAGCAGAGAGATGGGGAAGTCAGGAGGACTTGACACGTAGGAACCAAAAGTTTTTAACTCACCGGGGGTTGCAGGCTCCGAGAAGAAAAAAGGTTGCAGGAAAGGACGCTTCTGGTCTCTATTCTGGTTTCTTTCCTCTCTTTGGTCCAGGGCTGTTTGTTGGTCAAGGAGGACTCATATCTCCATACAGACTGGAGCGCCAGCGTGGACGTCGACTCTCTCTTGTGAGGAATGTGATGTCGGCGTGGAGCTGGAGAGAGTGGCTGCGCTGTTCGAAACAGCCAATGAGCGGCTGCCTTCCATTCCCAACAGAGAGGCCCCGGGATGGGGGCGTGGCCGAGGCACCGCCGCGGGAACAGCAGGTGGGCGGGGAGGGATTGGTACACCTGAGCACGGGCAGGGTCCGTTTACTCGTTAACGCACCTTACCCTGTCAGATTGATTTCAATTCGGGATGTATCGAGGGTTGAAATCGTTTTGTTTTTTTGTTTAATGATTATGATTAACAAACTATAGACAACCTTTTTACTTATTTTGGTTTTTTCAATAATAGGCCTATATATAACTTTCATGGATGTATGTCCATTGTTTGAAGTTCTTTGGATACGATCGTCTCCCTATATTTCGCTCGAGTTTCAGCCCCACCCTTCCTATTGTGCAGTGAAACCTTGGCCTTTACTTGAGGAAGCAAGCGACGCCTCCCAGCTGACACCCCCCCCCCCCCCCCCCCCCCCCCCCCAATAATGACCATAAGTCCCGTGAAATATGATATAGTCTAATTCCATTACATAATATGAATTGACATGCCAACACCACAATGTAATGTCCATGCTACAAACATTTCGTAGTTTATACATTACTGAAAAAAAGTACAAGCAAAGATACAAGCAAAAAAAAACTAACATCTTTATATAGTACTGGGTACTTCAATGGACAAGACTGGCGGAGTGTGTCAAAAAAGTCTTAACGAACAGCAGAACTGTTTTCACATTCACACGTTAATGTCTATTACCCCAGCAGCACATGATGCCTCGATAATCTATCTATATAGGAAGGAAGTTAGGCATCAAGGCCTACAACTACACAACAGACGTCCGGATTTGCACCCTCAACCTTTGCCCCTATAACCTGAATAGCTCTTGCACAAACTGCTTTCCCTTCCATGTAATCACACCTCGTGGAATATAAGAAGGACACCAGTATCCCCAGTAAAAGCCACACTGAGTACTGGTGGTCTGAGGCTAAAAGGGCTTTGGGGACTCAGTGCAAGGTCCAAGGTTAAGATATGTGTGTTGCCTTTATATGTTCAGACCGATTCTTCAACCAGCCCCTTGTATATTCGGATACTCACCCTAAAGGTTTGCTCATGGCTGAGTCGTCAAACGAGCTGTGCACTTATAGATTTAGGAATATTAAAGACAGCTGTTGCTTTAATGTCATGGCCCGAATCAAAGGTTCAAAGTATACACTGAGTCCATTGTCCAATGTTCAATCAACACTCAGATGTGTGCCATAAATGTATTTAACTTGATAATCCTATTACAACTTTCACTGAATTCTCTACTGTAGGTCTATTCATCCCAGTATATATTCCGTGCCTTAGTATTTATCGTAAACACTTTGAATATGATATATAGGCTGCATAAAACTTAAACTGTTTCCCATTTGATCAATCAATCACCTTGTATTTCATTAATTAGACCTTTATTTGATCAGGTTACGTCCCATTAAGCAGTCATTTAAAACTTTTAAGGGTAAACATTTCTGTTAGAATCCCTCTTCAGTTCGCCTCATAATGAGCTCCAGTCCAGCCCGGACCATTGATTAGCAAGCGGTTGAAATGATCCCTAACTTGAACACGTCCGCCACCTAGTGGTGAGGACTCATCACGGAGACAGTTGAGCGTTCACAAGTAGGCGGATGTTTTGGTTTAATTACTTGTGCATGTCTCTATACTCAACACCATCCCCAAGGAACATCAAAAAACCAAACCTCGATGTTGTATAAGGTAAATCAAGTCCTAAACAAAATACTTCTGTTTAGTTTTTACAATAGTCTGTTTTGCATTTCAAATGATTAATTTGAGACAACATGAATAAATAGACGAAGACAAAGTAATACAAAGAGGCTTCAGCTTTATTCATCATTAGAGTAAGCGTTGAAGTAGTTAAAGTGATCCTTTGCAAGCATACCCATTTCCCCTGATCCCTGCCGATTAATTGTTGAGAGGGCAGCTGTTTCCCCCAATTCAGAATTAAAACCAACCCTATCCGGCTGGTCAATGGATGTGGACTTAATCCGTTTTTTTTTTGTATTCTTCGGTTCATGCACTGGGGCAGGTGCAAATAAAACTCCTTGTCAAACGAAGATACTTTTGATAATATACCAACTCTACCGACTATACGTCTCTTCAAGGATATATCTACTCTCCGAGGCGTTGTGCCTAGTGGCCACCAGATGGCGCTGTTTCTCCACAATAGAGTAGTGAACTTGATGGTAAGTGCATAAACAGCAGACCAGGGGATGCTGAAGAAAACAGGCGGGTGCGAGAACGTTGTGTGCAATTAGTGTCCAACTGCGATCTTTTGTCTGGCTACTTCGGGGCCACTTGGGCCATTGGCCTCGTTTGCGCCATATGCCTTGAATGAGCTGTCACAACGCATGGTCATCTAGACGTGACATTACCAGCAGCTGCACATACAAGCAAAGTCCTACATACAGTATATAATGGCGTTGAGCACTTCACAGAATTGCAATAAGTTCAGGTAACAAATTTCGATGCTGATGTGTTGTATTTTCAATATGTTATCAATAAAGACTGACTGAGATGCATCTTAACCGTTATTCAGTATTTAAATAACATAGGCTAGTATAACGTTTAGGGGATGGCCTTAAGTTTTCATTCGGATGATCATATTCATACCATGCATATCCAAGCATGAACACGAAACCAGGTTTATCCTAGATAGAATTTTTGTAAAATAGTTATAAAATACTGCAACTTTATAACTAGTTGGACGGGGGTTTATGAAGGTGGAGATTATGTAATAAACAATGATCTACATCTGATGTTTTTGAACAGCCTCCCACAATGTGTATTCCAACAACCATTGCAAAGAGAAGCCTCATATCATGATAGTCTATATTGTTTATAATGATAACAGTGTAATGTGTGAACCATGTCGGGCCTATTGTGGTTAGAATAATCAGCGCGCGCTCAAAAGGGCCAGATATCGCGCCCTATCAGTTAAGCGCCTGCGGGAAACGAATGTGTTGCTTATGGAAAGGGAGAGGCGGTAAAGTGTACGTTATTAATATCCACATTTGAATATTCCTTGTTAACATTTCCGTGTTCCCGAGTTAAAAGAAGGAGCTGGTCGGTCTAGCTGGCTGCCCAAGCGGTTATTGGATGGGCTCTGGGAGGCTAACTTTAGCATTCATATAGCATCGACCTTCGCGCAAACTGCATTAATCGATACGTTTGATCAGCTCCCATCAGCACGGGTGTCGAACAACCGTCCACATCACCAGAAAAGTCGGTAAACAACGTTCACCATAAGACGTGTCCGGGTCTTTCCCCGTTCACCTCGACGCGTTAGCTCATTAGCATAGCAGGCTATCGCCTCAACGAGCCGCGTCTCGTGAGCTGCTCAGAATTCACTTCCTCGAAGACGTCGAGCCCGAACGTGCGCGAGGTGAACCCGGGCGGCGCATCGCACGGCCGTCGCCCGCCGTATGGATTCGAGCCTCGGGTGGATAATGTGCATATCGCGCCTCCCGCGCTCCGCTGTCTACTGTCAAATCCTCAAAATGGGGTCCGCTAACGCGCGTCTCCGCCATTTTGTGACAGGTTCTTCCCGGAGCGGAGGGGAGCGTGTAATGGTTGAACCCCGTCAGGAGGAGGGCCGACTGGCAGCTCAGCAGGGATCAGGAGAAATATCACACTATCCCCAGAGGTTTAAAAAATACCTTTGAAGAGATAGGGGGATTCAATCAAAACTTCATATCAATAATTACACTGCTGACACAATATCTGGCATAAATGTTCAAACGAGTTTAAATAATGCTTTAATTGAAAGTTCAATATGGAGGAGAAAAGCTGACATTAAGATGTTATATTAAACATTTATCATCCCTGCCTATAATACTAACGTTCTTTTTAGTTTTTATTCAACTGACAAAAAGGTTATAATCAAGTAATCCAATAATCTAGTATCCTAATTATAAATCGTATCCCCCCCAACACGCTTAATAAAAACACCGGGTACAAGTAGCGGTGATTGGTTCATGGACTCATGTCAGAATCCACTTCGTACCAGCACTGCGACCACACCATAGCTTCCCGTCACCCTCATCCCGACCGCCGAGTCACAAACTTTACTTTAATTGCACAAACTCCGAGGCAGAGATGATCGCTCAAGCATCCCTGGCGAGGGATCCGTTTACGGTGTGCATAAAGCGGGGTTTCTTCGGGAGGAGATGCTCCTGTTGGTGTTGTGTTCACTGGGCAAAGTTAACACAAGTAAACACAATCAGATCACCAGTGATCCAATCAAAGTGTACAACTTTAATGTGGAACATTGTTAAAGTTAAAGTTTTCCACTTGAATCGCAGAGGTCCCCATCCCCCCGCGGACCATGTCAGCGCGGCCCTGACCGTTTCCGACGGGGGTCGTTAAGTTGCAGATGAGCCCTAAAAGAGAGAACCACCGTCTATTGTTCCGATAGAGCGCGGCACACGGTGCAGTACCGCGGCCCGGCCGCAGGGGGCGCTGCGTGCAGCTCGGGCCCGCGGCCTCCACGTCTTTTTGTCTGCCGCTCTACGGTGTGTGTGTGTGTATGGTGTGTGTGCGATTGCTCGGAGCCGCGTCCGTAACACACTGTCAAACCCCTCCAAACGACTTACTATCGCAACCCGGAGCGTTAATTAAACATCTTTCACCGCGGCGTGTTGGATCCACCGGGGAAAGCGTCCGTGTTTGCGGGTGTTCTCCTGAAGTTGGTCCTGGTGAAGCGGCGGCTCTGTGGGCATCAGTCTTTATTAGCGGGCTGCTGGCGCTCTCCGGGCTATCAGCTATTTCTTTAACTTTTTAAACACGCAGCTTCGCGAATGACTGAGCGCCGGCGGAGTATGGGATCCTTGGTGTCTTAGGAAGCCAGTCAGCGGGTCCTGGGCCGTTTTTGCATGCAAAACAATGGCAAATTCGACGGGGAAAAATGTACCAGACCAGCGGAGGAAAGGACAGGCTTTCCTGGACGAGCTGCGGCAATTCCACCAAAGCAGAGGGTGAGAATGGGGCGTCTTTATCCACCATAAATATAAGTTTAATTACTCTTTGCATGTCCCCGATCACGACACAAGACTATGCTGTAAACATCCATGCGTGTATTTCACGTGTTTTCCCTTCAGATCACCGTTCAAGAAGATTCCTATCGTGGGTGGGAAAGAGCTGGACCTGAATGCGCTCTACATCAGAGTCGTCTCTTTAGGTGGATTCGCAAAGGTGAGTGCAACTAAAGTGCAATTTCCCACACTGGCTGACCGTGTACCCTCCGCCGGACCCCTCCAAGTCTGTTCGGGGTGCATTTCGGGGCTCATCAGCCCTGGTATCTACCGGGAGGACCGAGTCGCTGGTCGGCCTTGTGCTAGTCCGCCGTGTGTGTGTGGTGGTGTGGAGGCTTGTGTTGTGTTTGAATCCGGAGTCGGTCCCACTCAGAGTGCAGTCGGAGCGACTCAAAATCAGCGGGCACTTATAACATCGATTATCGGCCCGGAGCACCGGCCGGGAGGAGAGCTCCCTGCTTGGGGGGCCAGAAATTCGGTATATTTCACCGAGTTTTGAGGAAGCCTTGCTCCTCGCCATAGCCATCTTTGGCTTAATGGCTGATCACAAAATGTAGGCCTCAAAGGCCCGCGTACTGAACACAGTTCATGGTAAAATCACCCCCCCCAGACGGGCTTGGTGGCTCCAGCCCGCCGCGGTGTGAGACTGGAGGTGGATGGTGGGCTCCTGGGGGGCCCTGGTGGGTTAGCACGAATAAACGGAAAAGTAGTCCATGTAGCCTGTTAGCTCTGCGGCTAACTAGCAACAACAGTAACGATAGTGGCCGTTGAAAGCAGGTCGAACTAAACTGTACTGTAAACTACACCACGGCTGTCTGGGCGACTGGGGACGTAATTCTACTTTGGTTCGACTGGTTTTTAATTTGTGAATTTGTAATTTTAGCCCGATTTCCGTGTTTCCTTTATGGCGGTAAAGATATTTCCAGGTATTATACGTTCAGCCTCGATGCGTGTTAACAACAGATGGTTATAACATAACGTGAACGATCCTTCTACCAAGCGTTGTTTTGGAGGTTTGTTTCTTTCTAAATATTGTTTTTCTCCATACAGGTCTCAGACAAGAACCAGTGGTCCGAGCTCGGAGAAGACTTTAACTTTCCCCGGAGTTGTTCCAATGCGGCATTTGCTTTAAAACAGTACTACCTGAGGTAAGACGCATGGCCGTTCGGCCGACGAGCCTCCTTTCTGGCGGCATGTGGGAAGTGTTTACAAATGTTCCAGGCAGCCACCGACGATGGGACCGCTCAGCAGCATGGCGTGCTGCCTCAGTCCCTCGCATCAGGCAGGAGATGCATCCTCCTCAATGGGCTTAGCGAGCATCTCTTTGTTGTAGGTTCTCCGATTTGGGAATTAGATTACGTGGTTGCTTACTTTGATACTCTGATAATTCAAGCCAACTGTTCTCTGTGCAGAAGTTACATTGTGTGCAAGACCAGGACAGGCACTTCGGTTCTGCATGGATCAACTGGTTGAATGGCTCTGGGTTCTTTTTACACAGTCGTACACATCCTCAGCCTTTCAGTGTGGTGTAAATTAAACTCCCTCCAAAACCAGGCTCATGTGTCATGGCCATAGTGGTTTACCTCTTTTTGTAGCAGGAATATGGCTTGCTGTATTTTGATATTTTGAGGCATAGGGTAACTCTTTTTGAGGACGAGTCCAGTGTGGATGATTTAAAGCGTCCCCTTTACTACTGTTTGCATTACAATTACTATGTTTAGAGACTGACAGCCATATCGACTCATTTATTTGTAGTCATGCCATTAAACGGTTTTGTAAGATTATAAGTAGTTTGATTTATTGAACTAAAATTATCCATATGGCACCTTTCTGTGGAGCTCTGCTGAGTTGGTTCTCTGCTGCATGTGAGATGCCACTTGCAGGGAAATGAGAAAAACGGTTGGATTTTAACCGAAAAAGAAGTGAAGTTACTAATGTTTTTTCTTTATTTGCAACAATGTGAAAATGTTTTGATGGTCATTTTCTTTGATTGTTGTGGTGGGGTCACTTTTTAAC
This sequence comes from Gadus morhua, assembly GCF_902167405.1. NCBI lineage: Eukaryota > Metazoa > Chordata > Actinopteri > Gadiformes > Gadidae > Gadus > Gadus morhua. The sequence continues at coordinate 6,955,312 of NC_044051.1, read as the reverse complement.
ATGGCTTGTGTTTATAACCACTGCTGTAAGCTGTTGACCAGATCTTCATTCTCTCTACCTGGGTTCTTATGGTTGTTTTTACAAACCGGGGCACTATGCTGCAATCTGTTGAGCTGTTTATTGAAGTTATAAAAAGTATGTAGGCAAGACCTTGTCTTCCAGCAGAGTGGGAGACAAATGATCTACTGCATCACTGCTGAGAAACCTGTGGCTATTTCCACAAGAAAATAGGTTAAGACAGGGAATGTTGTGGGCAGCTCTCTCTCCCTCTCCTGGATCATAGAGCTTCCGTCCCAAGTTAGGAATCAGTCTTTTTTTTTCCCCCCCCCATCAGTAATTTCCATATTTCTCGTCATGTGATCCATTCACATTCCATGTTAGCAATTATTTCAGCAGACGCAAACGTTTGAAAAACCTATGCCATGCTAATGACCGAGAAGTTATGCAATGTAAGGTATACCATGTTGGATTTGTAACTAATGCGTGATCTGCCCTTGCAATGACATTAACGCATTGTTTTTATTCAGTTTGGGTGACTGTGTTGTTTATCGTGTTTTGAGGAGAGGTAGGCTCTCCTAGGTCAGCCCCCCCTGCTTGATTTGTGTTGCCCTGGCACCTCCTTATGAAAGGAACAGATGGAGAGCCTTGATTTACCAGCTCTTGTGCAGACCTTAACCTGTGCTCTCTCTCTCGCCTCGGCACCTAAATGGCTTCATTACATTTTAAAATTGGACTTAAGTCAATGCCGCTCACACCGGCTAGGCAGAACAGGTTCTACTTTCCCCAAGAAGAGCACTTTGTCAAGGCATGTGTTGGCGCGGGTCGGACTTGTGACCTCTTGTTGCTGGAGGGTTAATCATCCCGTCACACCGGTGTCCCATCCTGCTGTCTGCAACGGTCCTTCGCAGTCCCCGGCCAGTGGCCTCCTAGTTGCTGGGTTAACATCTGAAATGTCCACTGATGACATTTTCAGTGCAGACTGCTTGCGTTGCCTGACTGGGGGAGGAGACAGTAACCCTTAAAATCATGCTGCTGTCTTGGAATCCCTCCATAGAGGCCCCCCCCCCTCGGTTATTCTTGGTTATAGTATTATTATTAATTCAGTGCCGAGCAATACTACATTTTAAGACTTGACCCTCTTGTTTCTCCTGCTGTGCTGTTGCTCGTTTCTCGCTGTGTTATTATGCCCGGTCTGGTTCCTCTGTGGGCGAACTCATTTGCTTGGTTTTCACACTCTACCGAATTTCCACTTCTCACTCGTGGCGGTACTTAGAACGGCCTTCAGTGGGTTCGGTACAACCGGACAGCTGAATATTTTATGCGTTTAGGAAGTCTGAACTCACCAGCCAGGAGATAGTTGTTCCTCCTGCCTTTGCTGAACTCTCACCAGTGAGACTGGTCGTCCTGGTTCTGACCGGCGGTTTCTACCCGTCTCGGATCCAGAAGTCAGACTGGGCTACGGCTGAACTTCTGGATGGAAATGGCACAGCTCCTGGGCAAGAAACCAGAGAGTGCGAGGGGCGGAGTTACGCCGCGTTTCATGTTTTGTTACGGAGACATTCTTCTGATAGCAAACTCGTTGACGAGTGGTAAAACAGTGTTTTCAGAAGTCTATTTCAGTATTAACACAACGGCCAGTTTATAACACGGGTACCATTTTGAAACTTTACGGACAATTTATCAAAGGCTGTCCGTGTCCGGAAAGGATGTTTTAGCTCTTCTTCCTAACGGCTACGGAAAAAGTTTAGTTTACTATGCAGTGCTGGCCAAGTTTGTGTTCCTACATATTAAAGATAAGGATGAGAGACGGTGTGTCGACCACGCTGTAGTCTCTATAAGCAGGCTGAGAACAGCCAGAAGGGCGCTGCTATCTATCTAGTCCATTCCTCCAGTCGTTGGTTAAAAAACATAGTTCTCCACCAATCTCTCATCGGTCCATGGTGTGACATTTATGGAGGCAAAATGTGGGCCATTCTCACCCTCTGTGGTCCAGTGTTGTTTGGAGGATGGACACAATAACGGTACACTGGTCGGGTTATACCGGGGGAGATTGTACTGAACACCTGTCTGCCGTCCTTTTGATCTGTCGGATTTCATGGGTCTTGCACTGACTGCTGCCTCCTTTTTTCTCCCCCTCTCTCCTCTGATGTACCGAGAGTCTTTGACAGAGAACAGTGCAAACAAACGAACTCCCTGCAGGCACTGTACTTCATTCGGTGCAATAAAAGATGTAAAATAAAAACTGAAGGGAGAAATTGTGTTTGGGGTTCTGCAATCCTTTTGGGTGCGCGATCCGGCTGGCTCTTGGGCGATGGTCCACTGGGAAACCTCTACTCACTTGTGTTTTTTTTTTGCCAGGCAGCAGACCAGTCGGTCTGGCCTATCGAAGCAGCTACTTGAATCGAGTGAGTTGGCTGTAGTGTCTCCTCCAAACATTTGCCAGCGTAGTCACTAAGTGGTTCTTGTGGGCATGTTCTGGGCTGTGTGGGCTGCAGACTGGCATCGCTGTATGCGGCTCCGCGCTGATGTGACCAATCGCAGGCTAACGCTGGGAATGTTGTGAACTGATGGATGTTTTGATAAGCGACCGCCACCCACTGAAGAGGAAAACATGCGTTCTCGTTTTCTCTGCTGGCGGCATGTCTGTCCATGTGTTGCAGACTCAGACACGGTGATGTAAGACAAATACTGTCCCCCTAGGCTTTCTGCTCTGGCTTTGAAGGCGGTTATCTCATGTGATTGTGAAAGGAACTCTATTGTGACGTTGACCTTAATGTTTCACAGCTAATGTTGATGGAGTCTTACTGAAAACACATTCTGAAGTTACACACACTTCAATTTTAAGAGGTACGGTCAAGTGACTGGAAATCATAGATTTCCTACAATATGTGCGTGATCCACCTATTATTGATGGTGTTGTCGGTGTGCTGGGGTTTGTAATGGCTCGTACAGTTGAAATAATGGCTTAGTAAGGTCAAACCAAACTGCTGTTGGGGTTTATGAATAGTCTGGATCCCATCCAATTGGACAAATGCACTGACCAATGTTGGTGAATGTGTGGCCGTGGCCACAAGGGGGCAACACATTCCCAGACACGGGAGACACCCAGAGGGTGTGTAGGCCAGCGATGAAACAGACATGCTAGCCTAAGGAATTCTCTGATCCATATCACCTGCGTGATCACTCAGCGAACCCTGTACGCTGGAGGCACAGTGTTTTTGATCTCAACGCTTTTACAACTCTGCCGATCCATTTGGTTTGGATTCTGGTTTTGACGTGTATTCATTTTTTCCCCCTTGAGATTAAACCTGTACTGGGGGGGGGGGGCGGGCAATGGGTTGGATGGAAACGTTGAGCTGGCGACTTGACTCTGAACTTTAAAGCTGTGAGGCCGAACATGTCGGCTGGCCTTTTTAATGTCGTGGACGGCTGGATGAGGGGCTGGCCTCGGCCTGTGCTCAGACAGCGTTTGATGACACGGCGAAGTGCAGAATAAGCGCTCGCAGGGTCTCTCTCTCCCTCTGTTCCGCCTCCCTCCCTCCCTCTTTACACTCTCTCCAAATGGAGTCTGGGTGTATTTTTAGTCCAGCGTGTCACGTGCAGACCGCGGACGGGGGATTACCTTGGCTACGAACGAGCCAGAGCTCATTCAGAGGCGGCCGCCAGCTCTGACTCACGCGGGCTGCTCCACGGCCTGCCTAGGGGGGGGCTCCACGCCGGCCTGCCTAAGGGTGGGGGGGGGGCACTCCACGGTGGGCCTCAGGGGGGGCTGCTCTCAGGGTGGCTGGGCTGGCTGTTGATGGTGGGCTGGTTTGGTAGTATCATTTGGTCAAGTATGGTTATAGTATCGTGGTGTGTGTGTGTGTGTGTGTGTGTGTGTATGGTAGGTTTGTGTGTCTGTGGTAGGTTGGAAGGTAGCAGTGAGCTGTTTTTTATTTTGTTTTTTAGGTTTAGTATTCCAGGTTTACCCTTCATCTCCCGAGAGTGTAAATAGTTAGATTGTAAATTCAAAATGAATAGGAAGACGAGATTGAAAAGCAAATGCGTGGCGGATAAAAACCAAACCTCAGGGATTTTCAGGAGTAACCGGACCAAACTAGCTCTGTGGGCTCCTGTTGGTTTGCTCCGAGGTAACCCAGGGCTGGGGATTTACATGCGCGGGGGCTGTTGTAGCTCGTAGTAGTAGTCATCGTAGTAGTAGTAGTAGTCGTCGTAGTAGTATTGTTGCATTGCTGGCGGCGTCGCATCGCGAGCATAGTCATCATTTCCGTCAGAAGGCAGACATGACAAACGGTGTTTTATTTTTAGACGGACGGCTCCTGAGTTGTGGGCGGTGAGCAATACCAAGCGCACACGATAGTACCAGACGCACAAAGCGAGATGGCTGGACTATGTTGTTGCCTCCTCGAGATTTGAATAGCCATGGGGAATGAAATGGAAGGTGAGACTTGTGTTTCTTCTGAGGAGGGTGGAGGGCTGTCTGTCTGTCTAGATGTGCCGTCAGAGCTCAAGTCATTGCCTTTATGAAAGCATGCCTGCTGCACGTGCAACCGCTCTGCAAGTTGTATCAGGGAATCAGTTTGGTGTATTTTGTCAAGGCGTTGCTCTATTTGGCATTGTGTGTGTGTGTGTGTGTGTGTGTGTGTGCCGGTGTGTGTGTGCGTGCGCGCGCTCTCGTCTGCATGTCGTAATGTTTTTGGCATCTTTTACCTGAGGTGTTGATTAAACCGCAGACTGCTCAGTCAAGACTCTGGCAGCAGGAGGAAGTAGATGGCTGTTGATAACATCCACAGCAGTGCCGCTTTCACTGCACTTGGTGCTTCATTCAGCTCTCCCTTGGAGCATGTCAGGCCTGTTGAATGCTGTCCACTCCGGCCGTTGAGCGGGGGGGGGGGGGGGGGGGTGGACGACTAGTGTTATTGTCTGGTTTTATTTGATCTTTTGTTTTGGTGTCGAATTGCCTGATGTGGTCGGTGTCTCTTTGGTCGCGGTTTACCTTGTGAAAACGGGCTTGATAGGGGGATGCACAGAGGAGGACTGGATACACAGAGCGCCACGACGAACACGAGAGTTGTTCCGTTTGTTTAGCAGGCACTCTCACCCCGATTGATGCGGTGGGGGGTGTAAACCCAGGTGCACACACACTGTACAGCGGCAGGTGTCTGGTAACCGGTTTGGAGTTGGCTCCCGCGTAGGCTGAGGATGTCGGGGATGCACCCTGTTTGGCTGTACAGGACACCGGGCAGTTGGGGAGGTGGATAATGGAGAGATTATCGCCTTGTTTACGGATGTAACCCAAGCGCTGATGGTTATGACGTTGAACTGGAACAAAAGGCAGCTGTCTGTCGGTGTGCGGTTTAGAACGCACAATCGCAACCCGTATCTCGGTTACACATCTGCACTGTCACACCTGGTGACTTTCTATCTGAGCATTGTGGTTCTATTCACCTGTGTCTCTGAGCATTGTCTCTCTACTCAACACAATGTTTTGGATTTCTTCTTTTATATGTATATATATATATATATTTTTAAAGGTTTACTCATGAGCAAGAAGGCCGTAACAACAGAAAACTGCTTTTGATTTTATCTGCATTGCAATGAATTGTACCTGCCTTTTGAAACCACGGCAGTAGAGTCTTGCAGAGTAAATAATTAATCTGCATGACTTCACTTAAAGAGGAATCCAAGGCGCTCCGCTCTCGCCTCAATAAACACTGGGTAACTTATGAAAGAATTGCTAAGTGGTAACCTGATGTGTCTCTTTCTTTGTCTTTGTGTCTCTGGCTCTCTCTGTCGCTCTCTCTGTTTGTCGCTCTCTCTGTCTCTCTATATCTGTCTCTGTCTCTGTGTCTCTCTCTCTCTGTGTTGCTCTCCCTCTCCCTCCCTCCGTCTCTCTCTCTCAACAGATACTTGGAGAAATATGAGAAAGTACACCACTTTGGGGAGGATGATGATGAGTCGCCACCGGGGAATCCCAAAATTTCTCTTCCAATCGGTGCAATTCCCTGCTCCTATAACTACCAGCAACACACTGTATCAGGTAGGCCTTCCTAGCTCCCAACCAGCAACATCTGTTTCGATGTTCAACTGTTCAGTGTTCTGCCTGGCCGTTGTGAACATCCATAGACTATTACTTTTGCCGACTTTTTATCTCATTTTATTTAACTTGCTTGTAGCAGCATTGTTTCAAAATAATAGATGAAACAACCCCTTTTTGTCGGCGGATGTTGCATATCAACACCACGAGAAGTGCTTGTACGACTCTTAATCGCAGCAATCCCCAGATAACGTTCGGAATTACAACCTTGACATTTGCTGACTCCTACCAGCAAATTATTCATGCTCCCCAGACGGTTTAGGGATGTCTGTGACCTTCTTAGAGCAGCGGAACTGTGTTGAAACAGAGGTAGGTAACACCAGCGGAGTAATCATCAAACCCGGAGTATCATTTGATTGTGTGCGCTCGGTCTGTCACTGGTATTATCTGTATGCCGTGTCCAAGGCTTACAGGCTCATTTCATCTAATGGGAATGGATGGCTTTCTAAGCCTGCTCTACTGCTCCATGCTTTGTTTAAAGTTGTGCAAGCAATGTTTTGAGTCTAGTTCTACAGCCAGTCTAGGTGGGCGTAAAAGTCTAGGCCAACACACACCTCATTGCCATAGGGGTGAGATTCTGGAAACTGCATAAAAACCTAAATAAATTGTATGCAGCCCACAGTTTCTGTCTCTCCCGCTAACCCCTAAACCACCAATCATCTCATGGGCTGAAGTGTGGCTGAACCCACATTCATGGCACCTCATCATTCTCTAAATACAGATGTGGTGGTGAACTTCAGAAAGAGTTCAGAAGGACGATCGTTCTTCCAAGTGAAGCTGTTCTTACAAGCACTCCATGAAGCTGAATGTCACTCTGTAGGCCCGGACTACGATAAACATGAGGCTTGTACTGAAACTGTTGTTTCTTGTTGTCGTTCGCTCCCCCTCCCAGACTATCTCCGCCAAAGCTATGGGTTGTCGACGGACTTCGCGGCGCCGTGCGACTACAACAAACTGGTGCTGTCGCTGCTCTCGGGCCTGCCCAACGAGGTGGACTTCGCCGTCAACGTGTGCACCCTGCTCTCCAACGAGAGCAAGCACGCCATGCAGCTGGAGAAGGACCCGAAGCTGGTGACGCTGCTCCTGGCCCACACTGGCGTCTTTGACGACTGTACGTGGTTCCCTTAGCGACGCTGCCTTTTGCCGGTTTTTAACCGGGCGGACGATTGGAGAAATTTGCAATTGTTTAATTTTCTTTTAGGGATGGAGACTTGATGTTCCATATTGACGTGTTATAAGGGTTATTTAATCCATCTTCCGGCTGCTAATTGTACCCTTTGGAGACGATGAATGCTATAGACATTATACATGCTTTTATTTTACATTGTTATTACTCGGTCACGGCTACACAAGCCTAAAGAATAAATGAGAAGCCCATTGTCAGAGGCATCCAACTAACTCGGGGTGTGAATCCCACCAAGCAGTCTCTCTCTCTCCCCCCCTGAGTGTTTGAAGATCAAAGCATCTTTTCTTCCTCGATGCCTTGAAGTGCGCATCCTAACTTTGTACTGGGAGGGAATAGAGGAAGCATATGGAACCGCTGTTGGAACGCTCTCTGTAACGTTCTCTCTCGCGTTTTGTTTCCCCCAGCGCTAGGCAGCTTCTCTGGAGTGTTTGGGGCCGACTGGAAGGAGAACACGTCCCGGGACTTCGTCAGGGTAAGGCCGGACTAATCCCTTTCCTAGAATCCGATTATTCTATTCCTAACACAAAAGCTTTTGGGGGGCAATCTTCTGTTTTGCCTCAAGGATGTAAACCGAATCAAAGCCTGGATTGTACAATCCCTGTTCCACGTCAGTGTGCCGTGCAAAAAGGAACATCTCCTATTTTTCGGATTCATAAATAATTGACAATGAACGTGACCTCGGATGGTCAGCTTGTGGTTGAGGGCCTGGATGGGCCGGGCGGTGTACCCCCTAACCCTGGCCTTGTGCTTCCATAGTTCTGGAAGGAGGTGGTGGAGGATGTGGAGATCAGGGAGCTCATCTGGGACAGGAGGAGCCCAACACATGGTGAGTAGGACGGCTTCGCTCTACCAGCGTTTCCCCCGTTCCATCGGAAATCACATCAGACAAAAATAAAATGAAAAGGCATGAATGACTCCTTTATTGTGAACTCTCTGTAGTCTTTAGTTCGGCTACCAGAAAATACTTAAATGGAGTTCTTGTTTTACATTTAAAACGATTACCACGGGGTGTTGATTAGTTTTCCAGAAGCCATTACATTTTCCCCACTAACACGTCTCCCAGTGGAGTCCAGTAGCCACTCTCCCCCCCCCCATCCCCTAACATCATATCAGTGCTCAGACTAACCAAGCCTCTCTCTTTGACTCTCTCTCTGTCCCTCTGTCTCCCTTCCTCTCGCTCTCTGTCTCTGTCTGTCTGTCTCTGTCTGTCTCTGTCTGTCTCTGTCCGTCTACCTTCCTCTCTCTGTCTGTCTTTCCGTCTGTCTGTCTGTCTGTCTGTCTGTCTGTCTGTCTGTCTGTCTGTGTCTGTCTGTCTCCCTCTGTCTGTCTCCCTCTGTCTGTCTTGGTCGCTCCCTCTCTCCCTCGCCCCTCAGACGGTACGTCATCGGACGCCCCCGTGCCGGCGCTGTTCCACCCGCCGCGGGCGCCCGGTATCAGCGACATGGAGGCCCAGCGGGTGCTGCAGGTGGCGGTGATCCTGCGCAACCTCTCCTTCGAGGAGACCAACGTGAAGCTGCTGGCGGCCAGCCGCACGTGCCTGCGCTTCCTGCTGCTCTGCGCCCACTGCAGCCTCATCTCCCTCCGCCAGCTGGGCCTGGACACGCTGGGCAACGTGGCCGCCGAGGTTGGTCTGACCCCCTACCTCCGACCCCCCCCCCCTTCAGAACCAGGAGTTGTTCAGTCAAATTATATTTGTATGGCACTTTTCATGCAAGCTAATGTGACACAAAGTGCTAAATACGATCCCCCCCCTCGCACGACACACCCAGCGATATTCACACATGTAACAACAATCCCCCCCCAACCACCCAAACCTAAAGCGATGTCTGTCTGAAAATAAATTAAGTAAATGGATATACTGTATAAGTTGTTTAATTAAAAGCCACTAAAAGGTAAAAATGGGCAAGTGCTTTTGAAACCTTAGTGTCAACCCCAGGGTTTTGAGTTTGCTCTTAAAAATATCCACACTCTGTGTTGTTGTTGTTGTTGTTGTGGTTAGTGGCTCAGTTTGTGTTTAGTAGACAACACGATGCGAGCTGTGAAGTATCTCCGATAAGACAAGATGAATTCCACTGCTGCTGTTTAGTAGGGACGTGAATCAGCGGGGACTTTATGATGCGATGCTTACGATTATTCATTGCGATTCTGTAAATATTGTGATGGACAATACAATTATCGAGGAAGCACAGAATCCCGATACGAACAGGAATCGATTTCCCCCCTCCACCCCTAGTATAAACCACGGTAATCTCTCGCTTTTCTCTGATCTTGAAGCATCAACATGCGCTTTGACTTCACAGTGATGTGCGCTCGATCGCAATCGCACGCGCGTCAATGATCAGAAGGACCAGGATGTGTTTTTTATTGTTGCTTTAAGTTAGATCTGCACACGTGTTGGCCTGGCCATTGATTCAGCAAGAAACCACAGCTTGCGTTGGAGCGTCTGGTGTGGTTTAAAGGTGGTGCTTTACTGGAGGAAGCGTGACGGTCTGTGTGGCTAACAAAGGCTTTTTGAGTTTGTGTGTAAATGTTTGGGGGCTATGTGCTGGGCCTTTTGATGTCATTAGGTGATCGGCCGCCATCTTAATATTTCAATATTGTGAGTGGCAATCCTGGAGTTTCATATGATGTTCAACATGTAAGAGTTAAGTGTTTTAGAATCATCATTATTTTATTCATGTTCATGGGGATAATGTCAACCCTAAGATTGATCCACCCCTCCCAGGTGAAGCTAGCACAATTTAAAACACTAGTGAGCCTCCCAGTTGCGCCCCCACCACTGATTTCTGTGCTGGTTTCTGTGACAGCAACACCGTAGAACATCAACGCTCCGCGGCGAATTGCGGCTTTGCTGCACCTCCAGAAACGAACAAGATCCTTAATCCAACCCCAGACAGCGTCTTCATTATCTGTGTCATTGTTTACGTTCCTCTTTAAACCTGTGGTTAGACTCCGGCCTAATGGCCGTGCAGACCGGACCTCTGAGGATACCGCCGTAACGTAGGGTTCTGCTCCTCTGTGTCTCCCTACAGGTCCAGCTGGACCCAGTGGACTTTCGGACCACCCATCTGATGTTCCACACCATCACCAAATGCTTGATGTCCAGAGACCGCTTCCTCAAAATGAGAGGTGAGGTTCCGGGCCTGGTCTTGGTGCCGGTCTTGGCCCCGAGTATCGAGGTGTCCCTGAGCAAGGCACCTCAACTTAACTGCTCCCGACGAGCTGGCTGTCGCCTTTCATGGTTAGACACCGCCGTCGGTGTGTGAATGTGTGCATGAATGGGTGAATGTTAGGCGGCAGTGGTGCTTGGGGTGGCTACTGGTTAGAAAAGCGTTGAACTGCAGTCCGTTTACCATTCATCTGCAAACAGGTGACCTCCTGTGGGGTAAGGGTAGGGGACCCCTAGTTTATTTATTTATCTTAAAGATTTATTTTTGCATTTTTATGCTTTATTATAGAATGAGATAGAGAGGAAGGTATGGGAGATAGAGAGGACGACGTGCAGCAAATGACCCCGGGCAGGATTCAAACCCGGGTCGCTGCGTTCAGGACTGAGCCTATATGGTACGCACGCTCACCGGGGTGCTAAACCTTCTCTCTCCTGTCCCCCTCCGTCCCCGTCCCCCTGTCCCCCAGCTATGGAGATCCTTGGCAACCTGAGCAAGGCGGAGGACAACGCGGTGCTGATCTGCGAGTACGTGGACCGGGACTCGTACCGGGAGGTGATCGCCCTGCTCACGCTGCCCGACCTCATGCTGCTCATGTCCTCCCTGGAGGTGCTCTACCTCCTGGCCCAGCTCGGCGAGATCCCCTGCTCCAAGATCGCCTCGGTGGACCACAGCATAGGTACGTCCCCCCCCGACGCGAGCGTCGTGCAATCCGGGGACCACTGATGCAATTTAACTATTCAGCTCACTCTGGTATAGAAACTGTTCTGCACATGGTCCTCAACTAAACCAATAAACTCAACTTGAAGAGGTTTTGCGCGGGTTAAAACGTGCTCAAATCAGCCAAGGTCTTCCGCTCCAGAAGAGGCCCGACTCTGTCCATAGTTTGTGTTTACGTCCCGGAGGCCTATTAAACCCAGTGGTTCTCAAACTTTTTGACCTTTCTTTTAGGTCTTAAAGGGGTGATATCATGGTTTTTCGACTTTGCCCTTTCCTTGAGACTCCTATATTAAATATGTATACATGTTTTACGTTTGCTAAGCTACTCAATAAGTGCCTGAAGCAGCACGTTTGTTCTCAAACTTTACTTCCGTAATAGTGTGACAACATACTGTGCAGAAGTTGGGCCTCCTGGCTACCCACAATGTTCATAACTTCCCGGGGGGGGGGGGGGGCTGTATTTGCCGACGCATGGGCAAGGTGTTGTAACCCTTTGAGTAGTACCCCGAAATGCAATTATTAACCCTAAAAAAGCATGAGATGGGGTATTTGAAATCCTTGCAGTCCCAGCTTCTTATGTTTTTATGCCCACTACGGTAGCATCTGGTAGAGGTTCTGCACAGGTTATAGCGTACTTAAAAGACAGGCGGATACTCCAAGAAACAGGGTATATTTAATGTCCTTGGTATGCAATGTAAACAACAAACGTTAGGCATTCATCCAACATGAAAGGCATAACGAAACGATGGACCGAATACTCAATGCAAGATTTGGCTCGCACAGTGCGACGCAACAAGCAAACAGACTGTTCAGGCATCCGCTGGCAGACGTGAGTGTGTAGGAGTGTACGACACTTTTATATTTTTGACCTGTGAATTGAAGGCGGATGCCTGCCAAAACTGTCTGTGGCGAGTCCTGGCTCGTATGGGGGAGAAGAGGTCTGTGAGGGGGGGAGAAGATCCAAGTCTGATCACAGGCTGACGGGCTGCCAGGACAAGGAGCGACGGATCAGGAGCAATATGGTCCCGTTCCTCTGGCATGTGTCAGTGAGTGAGTGAAGGCTCGTTTGACGAGGGGAACATGGAGTTGAAATGATAAGTCAGTGGCTGGGATGAGCTTTGTTTCATAGGGTTAAATTAAACCTAGAAAAAGTGTCTCAAAGTGGATGCCCATGTCTCCGACGGTCTCTCGTATCGACGCTGGGACATCTCTCCGTCGTTGAACATGACTAACAGAGCGATATGAGGGGGTTATAGCTTTTAGCGATCAGATAGACCGAGTTAGAGAGCGTGTTTACCGCGTGGCTCCGCACCCACAGGGACCACCCCGTGGGCGGGTTTCAGCGAGGTGATGAACGGCAGAGAGCGCGCCGGTTGTTTTTCCGTCCAGGCGTGCTCCAGCGTGGAGTACATTCTGCATCCTGTCTGCCATCGAACGCACCGCTAAGTGCGCTTAAGTGTCATCAGCGGGCCACGAGTCAAGTGTAGTTATCAGGATGGAACGCCCCGCGATCGGTACCCACGTCTGAGACTCACGGGTATCCTCCTCTCCACCTCCGTCTCCCCCTCTTCACTTCCACTCACCCCTATCCCCCCTCTGTCTCCCCCTCTGTCTCCCCCTCTGTCTCCCCCTCTGTCTCCCTTTCTATGTTTTCCACTCCTCCTCTCCACCTCTCTCCTCTCTGTCTCCACCTCTCTCCCTCTTCCTCCTCCTCTCTCCCTCTTCCTCCTCCTCTCTCCCTCTTCCTCCTCCTCTCTCCCTCTTCCTCCTCCTCCTCCTCCTCTCTGTCTCCCCCCTCCTCTCTCCCTCTTCCTCCTCCTCTCTGTCTCCCCCCTCCTCTCTCCCTCTTCCTCCTCCTCTCTCCCTCTTCCTCCTCCTCTCTCCCTCTTCCTCCTCCTCTCTGTCTCCCCCCTTCCCCCTCTCTGTCTTCCCCCTTCCCCTCCTCCTCCTTCTCCCCCTCTCTGTCTCCCCTCTCTCTCCCCCCCCCCCCCCCCCCCCCTCCCCCCTCTGTCTCCCCCCCAGACCTCCTGGTGCGTCTCGTCTCGGTGGACCTCCACACCTTCGGGCCGGACGCCCTCACGGCGGTGCGGCTCATCGAGCACCAGGCCAGCGCGGGCCAGGCGGCCGAGGCGCGCCCCCAGCTGGTGGAGCAGACCCCTGTCCCGGCCCCCGGGGCCCCCCTACCTGGTGAGTGTCCCCGCACCACTCCCTAGTGGGTCGTACGGATCTAGCGAGCTGGGCGTTGGTAACGTCCTGATCACGACCAGAGTTTGAATACAATGATAGTCATGCAAAACATGATGTATGATATTTGGTTGAGCGAGTTCACTTGTAAACAGAAGGGTGCTAGTTAGATCCCCGGCTCCTCCTAGCTGAGTGTCGAGGTGTCCCTGAGCAAGACGCCTCACCCTTACTCTTCCCGACGAGCTGGCTGTCGCCTCGAGGGGTTGACTCCGCCGTTCGTGTGTGAATATGTGTATGAACCGTTGTAAGTCCCAGCGGATAAAGCGTTTGCTAAATGCCCTTGAATAAAAAAATGACAAAAAACGACGCATTTTTTGCATCATCAGAGTATATATTCCGAGTCTATCCAAGGATCTGTTGGAGACAGATATGAAAGGGCATTTCTATCTGAACCAGAGCGTGGCAGGAACCCTGGCTAGGCTTGAAGGGCCACCATGCAAGCCACAGCATCAGCCCCATAGTCTGACGCTTTGGGAATCGGTGTCACCAAACGGCCTGTGTTAGTCTAAACACAGAAGATGTGGGGGCATGTTGTGTCTACCAGATCTCTCTCCACACCTCTCCTTCGTTGACTCATTAGTAGGTTAATGGACGTCCAAAAATAATGGGAAGATTTTCCATTTCTGTTACTATGTGTAAAAATACCACCGCGTGGGTCATGGGGACAAATAAACACAGCACTGTAGCAGAGTCTTACCGCTACGTAATCCTATCACTCGTTTCCTTCTGACACCTGGTGGAAAACCAGAGAAATGCGTTGTTATTAAACCCAAGGTAATTATCAGGCTTTGTTCCCCTCGCTCCATCTGCAACTCAAACTGCTGCAGTGGCTCGGATCCTATTGGTCTCTAATATGTCATGTCTCTCTCACTCTCTCTGTCTCTCTGTCCCTCTTTGTATCTCTCTCTTGACTGTCTGTCTCTCTGTATCTCTCTGTCTTCATCTGTCTGTCTCTCTGTATCTCTCTCTCTTCGTCTGTCTGTCTCTCTTTATCTCTCTCTTCGTCTGTCTCTCTCTTCTGTCTCTCTCTTCGTCTGTCTCTCTCTCTCTCTTCGTCTGTCTCTCTCTCTCTCTTCATCTGTCCCTCTCTCTCTCCATCTGTCTCTCTTCATCTCTCTCTCTCTCTCTCTCTCTCTCTGTCTCTGTCTCTGTCTCTGTCTCTGTCCCTGTCTCTCTCTGTCCCTGTCTCTCTCTGTCCCTGTCTCTCTCTGTCCCTGTCTCTCTCTGTCCCTGTCTCTCTCTGTCCCTGTCTCTTTCTCTCTCTGTCCCTGTCTCTCTCTGTCCCTGTCTCTCTCTCTGTCCCTGTCTCTCTCTGTCCCTGTCTCTCTCTGTCCCTGTCTCTCTCTCTCTCTGTCTCTGTCTCCGTCTCCAGTAACACGTGTTCCAGCCCAGGCGACTCCTACACCCCCTGGCATCGTGGAGCTGGACGGGGAGAAGTTTACGCTACAGTGGTGAGGACGTCACATACCAACAACGCGCATCTCCTTCCTTAATCCTCCCTCAACCTCCACATTTGAATGCGTCCTCTCACCTGAATCCAATATCCGCAGCTTGTCTGAAACACGGTCTTCTCAACCGTCCACCGTCGCCCACCTCTCACACAACATGTCTCCTCCCTCAGGCTCAACGCCCACTTTGAGGTGCAGGCGGAGGCGTCTGTGTCGCGGTCGGAGGTGTACTCGGAGTACCTGGCCACGTGCAGCAAGATGGGCCGCACTAACATCCTGAACTCCACAGGCTTCCTGAAATGCTTACGGTCAGCCTCACACACACACCACACCCCCCCACCCACCCACCCACCCACCCACCATCCTCTGTGTCTGTAGGCCCTCTCTTCGTTGTTGTCCCATGGGGTTCGATTTGTATTCACACCTTAATGCAGTCCATTAACAACATGAGACTGACCCGCTGTTTGAAGCTCCAAGCATCAACAGGTAAAGGGCACATGTAAGGGCACATGTAAGGGCACATGTCGTATCGATTTGAATCGGATAATCCCCCCAAAACTGCACTAATTATTTTGAAAGTGGCCCTGGATGAACGGATGAGTGACTCCCTCGCCCTCTCACCACAGGACGGTGTTCCCCAACCACACCATGCGACGGCAGGACGACGCCAAGCCGGGCAGCCAGGTGCAGATCTTCCTGGTGGGGATGAGGAGGAAGGCCATCCCCCTGCCCATCCAGCTGTACTACCAGCAGCAGCCGGCCGGCCCCCAGATGATGGCCGAGGCTGTAGCGCCCCCCTCAGGTGGGCATGTGCACGGCGGTCTTCGTCGCTACGTAAAGCCGTGTTTCTCAGAGTGTGTGGTGTGGCGGGGGGGATGTAGTGAGGATGTAGTGAGGAGGGAAGCTGCGTCGCAGGCCGCAGAGGACCCGAGGTGAACCGGAGCGAACCGTCATACGCGTGCTGAACACGAGTTGTGTTGAATGCATCCACTACTGACGCAGTCAAGCAACAAGTGGCGTCATCGACGCAAACTCGATGGTTTGTCGACGTTTCAGCGCCCGTGTCGCACCTCTGAAATGCCTGCATTACTTTGACGAAAAGGGGTGGGAATGGACCACTGACGTATCTGAACACATAAAAGTTACCGAACTTTGTTCTCCTTCCGAATCCGACGGCTTACTTACACACTCGGAGCAGGTGAGCCAGCGAATTTGGAAACAAAGTTCGGAAAGGGCAATCGTTGGTCCCTTTATGTTTGTTCGGAGACATCAGCAGTCTTTGTGGTAGCCGCTCTCGTTTTAATTGTGTGCTTGGGATCGTTCTCGGCTCCTAACGCACAAGCGTCTCCCCATCACTGACCACCGCCTGTTGTTGTTCTTCCCCCCCCGTTCCGCCCTGTAGTCCTGGGAGCCCAGCTGGTGCGGGGCCCGGCCGGCACCCCCCAACCCGTGGCGTTCACCCTGCACGAGCCGCGGCACCCGGGCCCCCAGCAAGGGGCCCCCAGCCCGCTGGCCGCCGCCACGCAGCAGCAGCAGCTCCGCGCGGGCCCCATGATCCAGATCCCCACGTCGACGGCGGTCATCCAGAACCACAGTCCCCAGACCCCCCCTCCTCACCCCCATCACCCCCAGCAGTCGTCGAGCGCGGCCCCCGTCACGCTCTTCAAGCAGGTGCCCCCCGGCCACATCCTGACGGCCCGGGTGCAGGGCGTGTGCCCCCCCCTGGGGGCCACGCCCCAGCCCGAGGCCCCCAACGCCGCGGCCCCCGGCTCTTCCTCCATCCAGAACTTCCAGGTGGCCGGGGGCCAGGTGTTCACCATCGCGGGCGTGTCCAGCGCCCAGGGCTCGCCGCGGGTCACCTTCCAAAACATCGCCCCCAAGCCGGCGCCGCCCCCGCCCGGGGGTCTGACGATGACGGCGACGGCGACCGGCGCCGCCGTCCCGCACGCTCAGCCGCCGCAGGGCGTGGTCATGGTGGGCGCCGCCCAGCAGCAGAGCCCCGCCTACACGCCCGCCCTCCACCAGATCGTCCTGGCCAACCCCGGCGCGGCTCAGACGCTCCCGACGGCGGGGCCGCCCGGCTCCCCCTCGGGGCCCTGCCCCCCCGCGGCGGCCCCGCCCCCCCACCCCCAAGGCCAGCTGCAGCCGCCGCAGACGGTCAGCCACATGCTGTCCCTGAAGCGGCAGCAGCAGCAGCAGCAGCAGCTCCAGGTCGTGGCCCAGCCGCCCCCACCTACCTCCGCCGAGTCCAGCTTGATCAAACAGCTTCTGCTTCCAAAGCGGGGTCCCAGCACCCCGGGGGGGAAGCTCATCCTCCCGGCCCCCCAGGTGCCCCCGCCCGCCGGCCTGCCGGCGCCCGCCCAGCAGGTGGTCTACCAGGCCAGCTACACGGCCCAGGGCCCGCCCCCGCAGCCCCAGCAGCTCAGCATGCAGCTGGTCCCGGGGCCCCTCCAGGCCGGCGGCGGGGGGGCCCCCCTCCAGGCGGTGCAGCTGCTCCCGGGCCAGGTGCTCTCGGCCGGGGCCCCGGGGGCCGCCACCGTCATCCAGGGCCCCGCGGCGGGGGGGCAGGTCACCTTCACGGTGGTCCCCGGCACGGGCTTCACCACGTCGGCCGCCGCCGCCGCCGTCAGCCAGGGCGCCGTGGCGCCGGGGGTGTCCCCGCCCCCGTTCCCCGCGGGGTCGACGCCCTACCGCGCGCCGGCCACGCCGCCGCCGCCGCCCCCTCCCCCGGCCCCGGGCCCGCTGAGGGGCGACAAGATCATCTGCCAGAAGGAGGAGGAGGCCAAGGACGCGGCGGGGCTGCACCTCCACGAGCGGAGGATCGAGGTGATGGAGAACTCGTCGGTGGCCGACGGCGGCTCCTCCAACGGCACGGCCAGCAACGGGGAGCTGGCCCCGCCCGGCGCCAAGCTCCTGAACGGCAGGAAGTGCGCCGAGGCGGGCCTGCCGTCGCACCACTCAGGGATCGGCACGGCGGCGCCCAACGGGCCGGCGGGGGCCAACGGGAGGCCGGCTCCGGGGGACGGCGGCGGCAAGACGCTGGTGAACGGCGTGTGCGACGTGGAGCGCGACGGCGGCGGCGGCGGCGGCGGCGTCCACAACAAAAACATTCCAAATCACGTGGCTTCCAGACAGTACGTTGGGAACGGGGAGGTGGGCGCGTCAGGGCCCGGCTCCCCCCTCCCCGGCCCCCAGCAGGACACCGCCAAAGTCCCGCAGGCGGAGCGGCTGGCCAACGGGCCCACGGCGGCCGCCAACGGCCCCACGGGGCCCGGCCACGCCCTCCCTGCCCTGAGACAGCGGCTGCTCCCCAACGCCCCCCTCCCCCCCACCGCCACCATCACTGTTACCTCCCAGGGGCCCACCGCCGCCGCCGCCGCCTCGGCCAACGGCCTGGCCCCCGAGCCCCGGGGCCTCAAGCGGCCCTCGGACCCCGAGGACTGGCCCCCGGTGGTCCCCAGTAAGGTGGGCGTGCGGATCATCACCATCAGCGACCCCAACAACGCGGGCAGCACCGCCACCATGGTGGCGGTGCCCGCGGGAACGGACCCAAGCACAGTAGCCAAAGTAGCAATAGAGAAGGCCTCTCTGCAGAGGACCTGCTCACCCCCACAGGCAGCTGGCCCCCCGGTGAGTCCCCCCTCCCCCCTGTCCTCTACCTGAGGCCCCAGGCTCCTCCGGCCCGGGTGGCTGAGTGCTGCTAGGCCCGGTGGTTTGTGGGTATTTTCATGTTTATTGTAGAAACCTTCTTTCCAGTAGATAATTTGTATATACGGCTATATAACTACAGGGAGGAAATTAAAATAGTTTCACAGAGAATGAGTTCTTATACTTTATACTATTTGACTGTTTTAATTAGTTTCTTCATTCTGCAATTTTAAATCCTGTTTGTAATGGAGGTATTGATCACAAATATTCAAATTAGCCTTCTCGTTGTTTAGATATGTGATACAGGTCCTCTTAAGTCTCAGTGATGGAGTGTATTGAACCGCCCTAGAAGGCAGTGTGTGCCAGCTGCACATCAATACTGGCAGTGAATCCTTTCCCCTCACGCGTTAACCTCCTCAAGCTGAATCAATCAATGAAGGCTATCTGTAGGCAGTGTAAAACATTTCGTTTAAAACGTGTTAATCCATGCGCTGATCCTGACACTCGTCAGCGAGCAATTCACACTGCAGCGAGTCTACATTGTGCCCAAATCGCCCTGTTTTTAAATGCATTTTGTGATGAAATGTGTGGTTTCTATGCGCTGGGTATATGCGTAGTAAGACATGCATTATTCATGTCGGGTTTTAAAAACTGCCCGTCGTTTCATTGTGTGAATAAAGAGCAGTTTGTTTTCTCACTATCGGATGGGAACTTAATCCAGACACAGGCTGTAGGTCTTATCGATCCATTAGCTCAGAGACAAGGCGTTGGCCCATCACTCGGTAGACCGGGGTTCGATTCCCCGGTGAAGCACATGGAGGTTAAAGAAGGCGGGGCCAGTTAAGACCATGTGGTCCCCACCGATACCTACCTCCTAGAGCAACGCATCTGAGTGAACAACCTCCGTCTGTAGGGAGGCCTGGGTTACTGCTCAGACGACAACAACAATACTTTATATTCAGTTCAGGCCCACCGCCTCCATCTTGTCACCACAAAGAAACCATAAGTTATATCAAGATTATAGAAGAAGACTCTTGTCTTGTGAAAAATTAATCTCAAAGTAATGGTTTCACTAGTTTGTCCCTGGGTTTTTAACTATCAATGTCATTTGTCCAGACATTCCTCGTAGCACTGTACAGCCTACAGGTGCTTTAGTAACACGATAAACATGGATGCCAAATGTTATTTTAATCGGTGTTCGATTTTCAGTTTCAATTTCTGATTTACTTTAGAATTGGTGCTAACATAAACACGGTTAAAGTGTGTATGTTTGAGGTGAACTCTGTGCCCTAACCCGTCTTTAACGGGTTAAAGTGTGTATGACTGAGGTGAACTCTGTCCCTAACCCGTCTCCCCCTCCTGCAGCTCAGCGGTCCCCCTCCCGTCGCCCCCGTCCCGGTGGGCAGCCTCGCCCCGCCCCCCGCCGCCCCGGAGCCCATCAGGAAAGCAGGGCAGAACTTCAAGTGTCTGTGGCAGTCGTGTAAACGGTCAGTCGCCCAGCTCTGTCTGTCTGTCTGTCTGTCTGTCTGTCTGTCTGTCTGTCTGTCTCCCTCCCCACATCTGGGTGGACACTGCCAAGTGTGATTCATTTCTGTTTGAATATATATACAGCAATGTTCCAGGAACGATTGATTAAAATTAGATTTTATAATTAAAGATGGTGGCAGAAGAGTGTCCTTGATACGGAATCCAGACTTTTACGTGGATGGATTTCACGTCCAATCCATTCGCTCAATCGCGATTCGGGGTTCACTTCCCCGCCGTGTATACGGAGGTTAAAGAAGGCGGGGCCAGTTAAGACCATGTGGTCCCCACCGATACCTACCTCCTAGAGCAACGCGTCTGAGTGAACAACCCCCGTCTGTAGGGAGGCCTGGGTGACTGCTCAGACGACTACAGCACCATAAGGAGCCGTGCTATCTACAGTCTTCATGGGGGGGGGAAGTGTGTGTCCCATCACCCTGACAACGCTCCCCTCTCTCTCCGCAGGTGGTTCGAGACGCCGTCGCAGGTGTTCTACCACGGGGCCACGACCCACGGCAGCAAGGAGGCCTACCGGGGCCACTGTCTGTGGGAGGGCTGCGAGCCCTTCCCCCGGCAGAGACTCTCCTTCGTGACCCACCTCCAGGTGAGACCCCCACCCCACAGAGACACCGGGGCGCGAACCGTACGCCGCCGTGGGTCGCGACCTAGCGCTGCGCTACGATCAAGCGGCTAATGTTTACACCAGACCGAACACCGGGGATCATCGCAGACACAATCTCACTTTTTTTACTTTACCCCCTATACTTTAACTTGGATGATTAACTTTTTGTCTTTACTTGCAGTGTTGCATATCGTTAGTCTCATATCATAAATGCCTAAGTTATGTTTTAAGGTTCCTCTTTTATTTAGTGTCAAAAATGCCCAAGTCAAATAGATGACTGAGGCGGATAGTGATTATGAAATGTAAGAAGCACTCTGATTGGTTTAGGATAAAGCCAATGGGGCACGGTGAATCAGTGTGTCAGGAGAGTAGAGTTAGGTTAGATATCACAATTTGCCCAAAATTTGACAATTCTGATATGAGGCTCACGATAACAATTATGCTTTCAAGCGTTCAGCATGTTTTAATTTCTCGAGTCCTTGGCTAAAACTGCTGTTTTGGGGTCGTTACCAAGGGGCAGATTGGGCTCTCTACCCGGGGCGGTTGGGGGTCTCTACCCCAGGTAGCCTCGACCTGATCATTCTCCCGTCCTCTCCAGGATAAACACTGTTCCCGGGATGCGCTGCTGGCAGGGTTGAAGCTGGAGGAGCAGTCCCAGAACAGCCCCAATCCCAACGCTTCCCAGTAAGTGCTGGTTCGCTGACTCGTCCTAAAACTCTGTCCCAGCCGGCTGTAAAGTTTTTGTTTTGATTTTTTGCCGGGGCGTGTCTGCTCTCTGGGGAGCGACCCAGATCCTCACATATGTTCACGGCGGAGGCGTGTGACTTAACGGAACACGTGCGACCAGCATCAAGTTATTCTGTTGCTATTTCCACTCCTACCCGCCATATGGGGTTTCTATTTTTAGCCAACTCCTCTGAAGAAGTGATTACATAACGAGCTTGAGGTTGCATGGTGCGCTTTTGGGTACACATATCTGCTTAACTAGAATAGAGACCTGGCGATGGAACTAGAATAGAGTCCTGACCATAGACCTACAATAGAGTCCTGACCGTAGACCTAGAATAGAGTCCTGACCGTAGACCTAGAATAGAGTCCTGACCGTAGACCTAGAATAGAGTCCTGACCGTAGACCTAGAATAGAGTCCTGACCGTAGACCTACAATAGAGTCCTGACCTGTGTGTGTGTGTGTGTGTGTGTGTGTGTGTGTGTGTGCAGGACCCCCACGGTGGCCAGCAGCACCCCGCCCACGCGGCCCCAGAAAGCTATCGTCAATCACCCCAGCGCTGCCCTCATGGCCCTGCGCCGGGGGTCCCGCAACCTGGTCTTCAGGGACTTCACCGTGAGTACCCCCCCCCAGAACATGACGTCACCCCGTTAGTGTTGGCGGTGTTAACGCGGATGTGCTCTGTATAGAGCTTTGAGAGGATATATAAAGAGGGGATCAGGCTAATGAATCAACCCCAGTTCTAAAGTTGTAATATCGGCAGAACATATACGCTGATGTATATCGATGGAGGTTAAAGAAGGCGGGGCCAGTTAAGACCATGTGGTCCCCACCGATACCAACCTCCTAGAGCAACGCGTCTGAGTGAACAACCCCCGTCTGTAGGGAGGCCTGGGTTACTGCTCAGACGACAACAGTAATACTTTATCTACAGTCTGAACAAGGGACGTTAACCGATCAATCTTGTCGCTTGTCGGATAAAAACAAAAATTGGGGTCAGAGTGGACTGTGGAGTGTGTTAGTTTCACGTCACACAAAAAGATGATCAGATGAGGTGACCGATTGGGAGTCGGACTGACACTTCTTAACAAGTCTTAAATATTCACGCATGCGAGCGGCGGAGAATATGATCTCTAAATTATTATGGACAGTAGACTAAATGCTATAAGACTACAGTTAGCCATCTCATTCCAAGATCTTTTTGTGTGAAGTGAAAAAAATTATCCCTCGCACTCATTTTTTCCGTCTCCTCCAAACTAAACAAGCGGCGTCTCTTCGGAGCTGTCATTTTCATAATCGAGCCGCGGCAATGTTGCAAATGAGCTCCTAACGCTGCCCTCTTCGGATTGGCCCCTGGTGAGTCCCGTGCAGGGTCTCAACCAGGTGGGCGTTCGAGCCCGCTCTCCACACGCGGTGAACTTGCAGTTAATTCAAACACGGGTCGTGCCGCGGTTTATAGAATATAATAGAATATCTTTGTCATTGCAACAAGTACAACAAAATTAAGTGCAGTCCTTGTTCAGTGCAAAGAAATCACATTGAGGTATGAGGCTGGGTGGTCGGTGAAGAATATTTTACATTTTCGCCATCCCTAGTCTGAACTGATCTTAAGTTGAGGTCCAACGCCTCCATCAACCAATATATCGGTCGGGCTCTGATTTGATACTCAAGCAGTAAAAATACCAGAAATAATGCTCTGATGAAACATGACTGTGGATGTTGATGTGTGCTGTACTCCCCCCCCCCTCTCTACAGGATGAGAAAGAGGGACCAATGACCAAACACATAAGACTAACTGCTGCCTTAACGTTAAAGAACATCGCCAAGTACTCGGACTGTGGTCGCAAGTAAGTCCTCCCGCACGCTCCCGGTCCGACCCGGGGCAGGTTGAACCGGTTTCTCCGCGTCTGGTGGTGGTTTAATGTTAGTCTGAGCCCAGCGGCCCTCATGGAAATTAGTAACGGCTGGAAAGGTTGTTTATGTTGACATTTTCTTACCATGCTTACATTCTGCCCTCTGTCTCTCCTTTTCTGCCCTGTCTGTCTGTCTGTCTGTCTGTCTGTGTCTGTGTGTCTCTCTCTCTCGCTTTGTCTCTGTGTCTCTGTCTCTCTGTCTCTGTCTCTCTCTCTGTGTCTCTCTCTCTCTCTCTCTGTGT